>NW_010320296.1:0-802 GCF_000700745.2 Antrostomus carolinensis
ATGGTCCTCACTGCCACATCCTCCTAAGCCAACCACCTCTCTACTGCTGGGGGAAACCTCTTTTTGCCTTCTTACAGCAGCATCAGGTCATGACTCATTTATACTACATGTGTCCTTCACTAGCCAGGAACCAATAGCCCAAAAAGACAACGGGAAGAACGAAAGGCAAAGAAACCCTAAAGATTTCACCTTTATTTTGTTAATGAAACCAGACTTCCAGGCTTTTACCCTAGTTGTCCTTGCACAAAATAATAACGGTACTTCCTTAGTCTACACCATGTCATAATTGTTGATTAAGAGCAGTACCATGATTTGGAGGTGTAGAGTTCCACAAGTACCACTAGCTATATTAATTTCCATAAGCTTTTATTTAGAGATCACTATATGTTGTTTCCATGCCTAGATGCCTAAGTCAATAGGATGGAATAATTACCCCAATACAACACTGTGAATTCAACTTGTCCAATGAAGCCAGAGTTATATCGGCAACAGTATACTTCTTGCATTTACATATTACTTTCACACATATTTTGTGCTATTAGATGAAACAGAAGCATCACTAACTGTTTGCTAATCTCTATGATAGGTATCAACAATTGAAAAAACAACAACCAAAAAAACCAAATTAGACCTACGTAAGAGCAACCACATGCAAACAAGGAAGAAGGGAAAGGACAGAACAGTTAAAAGCCAAATCCATGAAGTCAAATGCAGTTTCTAAAAGGTGGAATCATAAAAGCATCCAAACACTCTACATGAATACTGACTAACACAGTGTCACACCCAAAAAAATAGCAGTTCC
>NW_010320297.1:0-401 GCF_000700745.2 Antrostomus carolinensis
GTGGGGGAGAGGCAGTGCCAACCCCCCCACGCACACAGCTCTGCACTGGGATGCCCAGCCCAGACCTCCCACCTGCCCCTGGGCATCAGGTCTCCGGTTTGGGATATGAAGGGTCACTTCTGAGCTCCCCGTCAGGCACATTGCCCCGGGTTCAGTAGAGGTTTAGCTGGATGTGATGAGTTCACTCCCCCACCTCCTGCTGCACCGCTGTCCCCTCCCATCCCCACCCGTCTGCTCTTAAATGTCACTCAGCGTCGCTGAGATTTATGCTGCACAATGAACCGCGAACGGCAACATGAGTCCATAAATGGGGAAAGAAAACTGGAGCCCGGACAAGGGAAATGGTCCTGGGTCTGGGTGCTGATGGTGGCAGGGGTGGCCCTGGGGACCGAGCCCTCCCT
>NW_010320297.1:425-1765 GCF_000700745.2 Antrostomus carolinensis
GTTCTGTAACCCCGGGGGCCCACCCGGGGAACAGCCTGTCAGTCACAGCCCTGATGCGCTGGGACAATGAAGCCCCATCCTTGCCCCTCTCCAAGCAGCACCACTCTGCAGTAGTGTGCAGGAATGTCCAGGGCTGGATGACCCATCCCAGTGAGAGCTGGAAGTGCTGGGACTGGGCTGGGGGGACTGATCCTGGGCAGGCTGCATCCCCCTGAGATCCCCCTCCCAAGGAATGCAGCAGGTCGCCTCTGAAACACATGGGGGAAATATTGCAACGACACATATCTTGTGTGCACGTGTGTGTGTCTGCAGGGAGGGAGGGAGGGAGGGAAGGAGGGAGGCTTTCCCATTACCTTTAAAACTTCTTGGTGACGTAGGAGACTGAGGCAAGATGTTTGGCTGCAGGTACCTGACTTACTTTTTTGCTTAGATACTTACTCTGTGGAGCTCAAAAACCTCTTCTTGGAGTGGCAGCTGCTGGGTAGCCCATGCAGGATCTGCCCATGCCCACTGCATCATGGCCTGCAGAGACCAGAGAGGGGCTCTGGAGGTGCAAACCTGGGGATGTGTGCATGCACTTGGATGCTCCCCATGCCATGTGCATGTGAGACGTGCAAAGATGTGCAAAGATAAGTACTGGGTTCAGTGTCGGGCCTCTCACTCCAAGAAGGACATGGAGGTGCTGGAGCGTGTCCAGAGAAGGGAACGGAGCTGGGGAAGGGTCTGGAGCACAAGTGTGCTGAGTTCCTGGCTCAGTTATTATGAAGGCATCAAGGGCAGAAGGAAATGTGGAGCAGAGGTAGGGGAATGGTAGAAAGCCATTAAAAAACAAACAAACAAACAACATTCTGACAAATAGAATGACACAGAGAAAGCAGAGTGCTCGTCCTGCCCTGGACCTCCCCAGTGAAAGATACTTTTTTTTCCTTTTTTTTTCTTTTTTTTAATTCTTTTTTTCTCCTGCATATAAATTCCCAGGTGACTTTTGTTTTCTGGACAAAAGCTGTTTCAAACAGGTATTTAAAAGATGGGTAGATGAGGTGCTTAGGGACATGGTTTAGAGGTGGACTTGGTAGTGTTGGGTTTATGGTTGGACTTAATGATCTTAAAGGTCTTTTCCAACCACTATGATTCAATGATTCTATGTGCACAAGTAAAGCCAGGGTGTGCACGCGTGTCCCCGTGCCAGTGCGTGTCCCTGCCTGTTGGTGCTTGCTCATGGGTGCAGCACGCCCAGCAGCTCTCTGCTCTCTCATTCGAGGTGAGAGGTGTGTGTGCGTGGGAGCACCACAGCGCGCAGGGCCACGGCGACGTCACCAACACACACACACACACACACA
>NW_010320297.1:1918-13222 GCF_000700745.2 Antrostomus carolinensis
AGCAGAAACATCTGGGACACATCTGGCTGCCGTCAGAGGGACTCCAAAATATCTTTAGAAGAGTGAGAGAAAGAAAAGAGAGAGTAAAACTCCTGCTGGGGCAACCTCACGCCCAGTCCAGCCCCACTCGCCTCCTTCCAGCCGTCCTCCAGCCAGAAGAGTTCCAGGAAAGGGAGAAGCTGGATTCAAAAAGAAAACCGGGACGGTGGGGTAAGGGGGAGGAAGGGAGGAGCAGCGAGGGTTTGCCAGGAGCTCTGTGTTTCCAGCCTCCCAGAGCTGGAGCTGCTGGGAGCACTGGGAGCACTGGGAGCAGGAAGGGACTGGGAGCCTGCTTCACAAACCCGTCCTGGGGAGGAACAGCAGCACAAGCCAGCTCTGCCAAGCAACGGATCTGGGTCACCGAGTTGGTCAGAAGAGGTGTGGGGTGCTGCTGTCCTTACACTGACCACCCTCCAGCCCATCCACCACCAGACCTCTCAGGTGGCCTTGGTACATCTCGGAGCATCCTTTTCCTCTTGGAGAGCACTTGGACATCAGAGCTTGGGGAGGACCCCAGGAGCAAGAAGGGCTTTATGGTAATAGCAACAAGATGTGAGTGATTCAGTTGTCAGCAATAAATCCCAGCCCAGAGAGGACAGTTAAACAGGGAATGTCCCACTGGAAATTTTGACATTTCAACACTGTTTCCATTCTGAGAAAATAATAAATGTTAAGAAGTGCAAAGTCCCAACACCTCCACGAGGTGTGAATGCAGGGGTGGGATTGAAGGACTTGACTTCATCTAAACAAAATGCTTTTGTGTTCCTAAGCAGAAGCACTTTGACATCAAAATGGGATGTTTTGATTTCATCGCAGTCTGTGGTGGAAGCCACAAACTCTTCCTCCCATCCCAGATAGTGACAATATGTCCAGACAGGCTGGGGGGTGCTGGGCAGAGTAGTTGGGAACCCAGTTTTTGGTCCTTCACTGATCCTTGCCCCAAGTTGAAGGCTCTGGCTCCTTCACCCTGAGGTGCTGAGTCCCAGGGACAATGTGTTTGCAAGCACTGAAGACTGGCCAAGGCAAATATGAGATTTATGGGGCTTGAGTAAGGTTTGCAGCCTTGATGCTGGCAGATCTGAGAATATCTGGGCACAAAAAGGCTGAGCTGAGTTTTGTGAGGCACAATCTACAGTGAGCTGTGGGTGCTTCAGCTGCTTCTCACCCATCTCCCACCCTCTGCAGACCTCCCCTGGCTGAGCCAGGACATCTTGCAGGGAAATACACGGACTGACTTGGCTTCATTGTCTCTGCCAACCTCTCCCAGCACCGCTCCACCCTTGCCCCAGGCACCCAGAGCCTCCCAGGTCATCTCTGCAGGTCACCCAAGGAGCCCACACTTGCCTTGGGGCTCTCCCATGTCCTGGAAGGTCTCAGGCAGCGCTGAGGTGGCAGTTTGCAGGGAAGGGAAGGATTTGGGACACATCTGTTGGTGTGTGAGCATGTGCTGGGGTTGGAGCCCCGGGGCTGTGTGTGCACCAGGCACTCATCAGAGCCGTTCTGCTCACGCGTGCGTGGGCGCAGAGCGCTGGGTGTGCGGTACAAGAGGTGCCTGCACGTCCTCCTGCATCTCCTGACCAGGAACCTGTGGGCTGGTGGGTGGGATGTGCCCTACACGTGGCGTGTGTGCTGTGGGGTGTGTGCTGTGGGGTGCACACGGGCTTGGGGGGGGGCTCAGTCACTCAGGTCAGGGTGTCGGATCCCCCCCTGTGTCCAAACCACCTTCACAAACCCCTCGGTGTGGGGTGGGATCGCTTTGATAAAAGCCTGACTCTGAAACAGGAGGGTCCAACACATCCCCTGACCTCTGGTGTGTCCCCGTCCACCCCCCCAGCACTGTCCCCAGCCAGTGACAGGCAGGGAAGGGGCAAAGGCATTTCCAGGGCGAGCTGTGCGAGGTGCAGATGAAAAGCTTGGAGAGAGGGAGTTGCGGAGGCTGGGAGGGGAGCGGCGGGCAGACAGCAGAGTGGATTTCTGCTTGAGTGGTTATTATACCGTCGATTTGAAGAGACAGATGACGGCAGTGGCAGAGGAGGCAATAATTGAAAGCGCCATGAAACATTAATGAATGCCCAGGGACTGGATCAGGAGTTGTTAACGCTCACTTCGCTCTCTCTGTCTCGCTCTCTTTTTAAAGTCAAAATTGTTCCACTGCCCTCTAGGCGAAGGATTTTTTTTTATTATTTTTTTTCTTTTTTTTTTCACCCTGATTTAAAGGTGTAGGAACCCACCAAAGAAGCCCTGGCTTGGTGGTTAATCACATCTGCTCCCCGGTGGCTCTTCCACGAGGGTGATTACGCCGAGCGAACTGCAGCGTTCGTGTCCCCGATCAACAGGTTTGGTTGACACAGTTGGCACAGAGCTAATGGGAGAGAGGCAGGGGGAGGTGAAGTGGGACAAGGGGTGGGACAGGGACTGCCAGCAGTGACGGCACCGTCCCCTCTGATCCAGGGCTCAGCCTGTCTGTGGGTAAACCACCAGCCCACCAAGCAGGCAGGGTGAGCCATGATGCTGCCTGTGGTCTGTCACTGCTCAGAGGAGGATGAGCACTGCTCGACAGGATGAGAGGAAATGGCCTCGAGTTACACCAGGAGAGGTTCAGGTTGGATATTAGGAAAAATTTCTTCTCTGAAAGAGTGATCAGACATTGGAACAGGATGCCCAGGGCAGTGGTGGAGTCACCATCCCTGGAGGTGTTCAAGAAACGTGTAGATGCAGCACTCGGGTATGGTTTAGTGGGCATGGTGGTGATGAGTTGACAGTTGGACTGGATGATCTTAGAGGGATTTTCTAACCTCAGTGATTCTGTGATTCTATGAAAACAGCCCAGAGAGCATCTCTCCACCAGGACGCTCTCCTCATGGGCTCTGCAGATGCTCACTGTGCTGTTTGCCACTTAGTGGGGCCTCAGGGGCTGAGGAACAAAGAGCTTTTAGCAGAGCTGTCAGCAGCACCAGGGAGGTCTCTGACCTGCAGGTACTGGGCTGTCGCTCAAAAAGGGCTTAGCCAGAGGCTGGAGAATCACCTGGCTTTGCACTGAGGGATCTGCCATCATTTAGTGTTTGCTGCTCTGGCCCTAAAAGGAAATTAAAAGCCCTCGACTAAAGGAAGGGTAAAGCAGAGGTGAAGCAGTAAGTACCTCCTCCCTCCTGCTTTTCTCCCTGGAGATGAGCAGAGGGATGACCCAGTGGAGTCCCCAGCACAACCAGGGCACAAGGAGAGTGGTGGGTGTAAGAGGGAACGAGATCTATTCTGGGGCACAAGGACACATGAACCAACCCCTGGGGACAGCGGGGTTTGGGGGCTGGATTCTGGTCCTTGGAGAGAACCTTTCCCAGCCCCTCCTGTCCCGGGCATGATCAGGGATCCACAGCTCCTAGAAGATGGCAACAATCAATGGAGCAGGGACCAGTGATGGCCACCTCCGAGCTGCAGATCTGCAGCTGGACAGGACACAGTGGTAGGGACACCAGCTGCCCAGGCTGAGCTTTCAGGGATGGGAGGTAACCCCCTGTCAGTGGAACATGGAGACAGGCTGCACTGCTCTCCATGAGACACAGGTAACCCCCAGGGTTAATCCAGGCTGTGCACCAGAAGAACTAGTGCACGGGGTGCCAGGTTGGAGGAGAGCAGGGTGGGTGCTGGCCTTGATGGGGACAGCTGGCCCCATTTCACTGTATGGTCACCCAGGACAGCAAAGAGCTGTTGGGGCTGGTCCTAGCCACCTGAGCACCCCAGGAAATCCTGGGATGGCTTGAGATCCTGCAGCATGAAGATCATCTCCTCCAGCATCTTGTCCCCGCAGGGGCAGCACTGGCTGCTGTGGGGCCAGCATTTGCCAGGGCAGGAGGAAATGCAGTGATAATGATGGTAACCATTCCTAATGAGACAAGGAGACCAGGAGCTTAACCATCGCCCAGGTGAGGTCTTCGAGGCTGTGTGGTGACAGCGATTGGCAGTGACAGCGTTCAGGAGCCCTGCTGCAAATTGGCATTGTCATTTCTCCTCACTGTCACTGCAGACTGTGCTGGTGCAGCCCCAATTCATGCGGGGAAGCAGCTCACAACCCAGCTGGGTCCCAGTCCCTCGTGTCACAGTGGTGTCCCACAACTTTCCCACACTGTGCATTCCCACACACCGGGCTGGAACAATTTTGGTTGGAAGGTACCACTTTCTCATCCCTTAGTCCCACCCAAGGCATCTCCACCATGGGAATCGATGGTGGAGGGATGGCCTCAGGTCTTGGGCTGGGCTCCCCGTGACCACAGGAGCCAGGGAGTAGCGTGTGAGCCCAGAACAACCCCAGAGCCCTCTGACCACAGCCAACACTGCCTCTTTTCAGCCTCTGCCAGCAAGAAAACCTTAAATATGAAATCCAAGAGGCACAACTGAATTTTGCCCTTGAGGCCAGCAGGTTGCACACCCTCTTTGCCAGGACTGGGAGACCAAGTTGCCCAAGGGTCTCAGAGGAGCCGTTCATTTCTTGGGCTCTTCCCAGGTCGCAGTGCTGAGCTGAGGGAGGAGCTGAGGTGGAAAGAGCTGTGCTCAAAGAGGCACAACAGGGGCACAGGGAGATGTGAACAAGCCTGCTCCCACCTTGAGCAAAACATGGGACTGAGAGCTGCAACATCGTTGAGAATGTCCTTCCCATGGCAGCTTTGAGGACTGCAGAGGCAGGGCAGCTCCAGAGGTGTTATCAGATGTATTTGCTGCATCATGATGGAAAGCACCAAACCACCTATCTGAGGGGGTTGGGGTAGGTGGTGTCTGTATCAAGGCGAGTGAGGAGGTCCTAGTGGTGCATGTCACCTCTTTTCTCCAGCAGCTTTGTCCCCAGGAGGTGGTGGGACGCTCTGCAGTTCTGTTGGTCGCACAAGCGCTCATGTCCATGGAGCACGTGCTGTGTGGTTCCTCCCAGGCACGTGGCCGTGGGACATGTCTCTTGACTGGCTGATTGTGGCCAGGAGCATCGAGGGAAAATGCACTGTGCCTGAACGTCCTGCAGCTTCCATGTCTGTGAGGGGTCCCTGGGAGCGAGTGCAGCAGGGTGAGGTGGGGTAATCACACTGGCTCTGTGCTGAGGGAGCACGTCTCGAGTCTCCAGCTCCCCACCTGTATCATCCCTGGCACCTTGTTTCCTCCTTGTTCTCCCCTCTGTCCTGTGGGTCCCTGATGTCTCAGCTCCTGTGCAGTTTCCCCCTTACCTCCTCAGCCTGGTTTTCAGCCTGGCTTTCCAGGCTGCAGCATCAGCCCTCTCCTGCCTCATCCCACCCATCCCGTTCACCCTCAGAGCATCTCCAACCCCTCTGGAGGTGGCGTCACCCTGCCCTTCCCTAGTCACACAGAGGGATGGGAGAAGGGGGAAGACCCCCCTTGCTGATCCAGGCACCCATCCAGGAGTGCTGCAGCCCTGTTCACATCCCACACCCCCTTCCCCACCAGCCACAGCTGTCACTTCCCTGGGAGAGAATTGCCAGGGAGGTGCCGAGTGTATTTTTAGCTTTGCCGTTCGTGTCTGATAAGTGTTTTGACCTTTTTGAGCAGAGCTAATCGTGCTGTCTGCTCCTCACTCCATCTCAGCTCGTGCTCTGCCTGCCGGGGAGTGTGGGAGGAGATGCTGTTTCCCCATGACACCCCAATCATGGTAGGAGAGAGCTCCTTGCCTGGAAGTCCCAGGTCTGCACTAGGTGTGTGCCCTCAGCCCAGCAGCACACATCATTGTCTTGCAGCCTCATACGTGTGCTCTGGGAGTGGATGTGATTTGAAGTCCTGAAGGGATGAAATCAGAGCACCTCACCCGTGAGGCAGAATGAAGGGTGCTGGGTGAGGAGTTGGAAGGGATGGTTAGTATGGTCAGGAGACTGTGTTGTCCTACCTCACCATGTTACCTGACATCCCTGTGCTGGCTTTTCTGCCTTGCTCAAAAATAGCATCACTTTCAAGGAACAAAGTGTGCCACCACCACCACCACACTGGGGTGTAGCCCAGGGCTGTGCTCCAAGGACAGCCTGACTGGTGAGAAGTGGGACAGCTGTTGGGAAGGAGCTGGCACATTCTGGTGTGGACACTACAGCTGGCAGTGACCAGAGCTGAGATGTGGCTGCAGAGGACTCTGAGACAACATCAATGGCCTGGAAACCTCTGTCCAAACTTGCTGTGTCAGAAAATGGGGATTTTGGCTGAAAATCCACCTGTGAGAGATGTCTCTTTGCCATGGGCACAGCTGAATGGAGAGGAGGTTGCAAAAAATAAATGAATAGTTTCACCTCAGCTTCACCTGGCTGGGCAGGAAGTGCTGGGAGAGGCAGGGAGATGGTGAGCTGAAATGCCCTGGCACTGCAATGGGATGCACAAATCCAGTCACCTGTCCATGGGGACACAAGGAGAAAAATCAGACCTTGGGAAGAAAGTCAGACCTTGGTAATGTGCAGAAAGTCAGACCTTGGCCATCTGAAGACCCCTGCATGGGGAAGGGGAAAGGTCTTCTTAGTCCTCCTGGTCCTCGGTCACCCCTTCAGCCAGTGCCCCAATGCAATTTTGTTATGGTAGGACCTTGGCACATCTTCTTGTGCCATAACACTGATGAATGCCCCCCCAAAACCTGCCACCCCCACTGCCAGCAAAATGATTGGACACACTGAGCACAGCATCCTTCCTGCTGGCACTGGGTCACAGAGACAGTGTGAGCTGCCTGCCCTGGTGCTCAGGGACAGTGTGTGTCCCCAGGGGAGGACAGACATGGGCCAATGTGTGCCTGCACCCAGGAGATGCTCTGCAGAGCAAGAGGGGTTGGTGGAGGCAGAGAGGGCAGGGACTGGCAGAGTGGGATGCCTGCCAGGAGTGGGGCAGAGCTGGTGGGATTTTGGGACCCACCATGATGCCCCAGGAACTGGCTGAACCCATCCCATCTCCAGCCTGTGTCCCTCCTGATGAAGCCTTGCCTAGAGGAGATGCAGGGAGGAGACTCTGCGGTGAGGGCAGGGTGGCACTTAACTCCCACCTGGGACTTGCTGTTCCACCTGTGCCCCATGAAAACCCTACAGTGACGATCAGAGCTGCCCCCATCTGCTGCTCCCCTTTCTCTGATCCTTCTATCGACGTAGCGCTGAGGGACATGGGTTAGTAGGGGACTGGTCAGTGTTGGGTTCATGGTTGGACTCAATGAGCTTAAAGGACTTTTCTAATCCAGGCAGTTCTGGGATTGTGTGATTCTGCCAACAGCCTGAGCATTGCACAGAAAAGCTGCTGTTGCCTCCTGGACTTGCACCAGGCTCTGCTGGGGGGGTTTTTGACATTAATAAGTCTCATAGAGAGACTTTTTGAACCCACAATTTTTTTAAGCTGCTCTCCTGCCTGGGCACTTCATTTGGACAGGCAGAGCTAAGGGCTCTGCACACACAGGTAGATCCCCTGCTCAAACCTCCCCCTCCAGCATGGGGGGTCAGGAATTACCTTCTGGAGAAACCACTTTGGCACATCTTCTTTCAAGCCTGCGCATTGGAAAAGGCAGGGTGAGGTGTGCTCCTGGCTTCCCCGGGGCCAGCCCTGGGAGCTGGGAGGCGAGTTACTCTGCGGATCACGCCAGACAAGCCTCGAGCCCACACTTAATCTTGCTGCCTGGGAAATTAGGCAGAAAATGCTCCGATTGAGTGTGAAGGCCTCCGCTGTAATTTGGAGCAAGCAGATGACATGCACTCATCGTCGGAGGGAGATGAAAGCTTTTAGAGCTGGTGAGCACTAGCAAAATCTGTGAAAAATCTCTTTTTTGTCAGGAGTGGTAGATACACAGGCAGATGAAAGACAGAAGATAAAATTAGCCCATATGCAAGAGAGAGAGGGGGGAAAATAGAGAGAGAGAGAGAGAATATTTCTCAGAAGACACTCATCAGAGAAGGCTTCTGACACCAGTGACTCAAAGGCAAAGGGGAGCCATATATATATATGTATATGTGTGTGTGTGTGTGCATGAGAATATCCGTGTGCGTGGTTATATTTGGCTGCTCTCCCACGGCAGCTTCAGCACCTGGGGCTCAGCCTTTTGAAAGCACAAGACGAGGCCGTGCTCGTCTCTGCTGTAGCAGGTTGGGACCCTGCGCCCACGTTGCAGCCCCTGTGCCCATGTGATGAGCCCCATCGTGGCAATGTGTCAGCAGGGCTGAGATGTGGGGCTCCTGTACAGGGCGATTCCTGGTGAGGATACAGGACACCCAGCCTTCAACATAGAATCATCGAATCATAGAAAGGTTTGGGTTGGAAGGGACCTTAAAGCTCATCCAGTCCCAACCCCCCTGCCATCAACAGGGACACCTTCCACTAGACCAGGTTGCTCAAAGCCTCATCCAACCTGACCTTCAACACTTCCAAGGAGGGGGCATCCACAACTTCCTTGGGCAACCTGTTCCAGTGTCTGCCCACCCTCACAGTGAAGAACTTCTTCCTAATATCTCATCTAAACCTCCCCTCTTTCAGCTTAAACCCATTTCCCCTTGTTTTGTCATTAACTGCCCTTATGAAAAGTCCTTCCCCAGCTTTCTTGTAGCCCCTTCAGGTACTGGGAGGCCGCTATAAGATCTCCCCGGAGCCTTCTCTTCTCCAGGCTGAACAGCCCCAACTCTTTCAGTCTGTCAACACGAGCAAACCGTGGTGGTCTCTGCTGAGCCCAAACTGATGGATCATGTGAATGTAGAGTCACTCTATGAGTGACTTAGATTCCCTTTTTTTTTTTATGGTTGGGCTGCTCAGATGGAAGTGTTCAGCTCCAGGTTGTAGCAGGGACCAGCTCAGAGGGGTAATAACAGGAGGAGATCCTCTGACCATGAAGTCCTGGTGCCAGTTTTGCTGCAGGTGGCTCCAGCTCTTCGCCCTGGGGTGGCACCGCTCTGGCAGTGGGACAGGACAGAGCAGGATGGCTTGTGTCTGCCGGTGCTACGGCTCTGATGGCAGATCCTGCTTAGAGGTCCGAGGCAGTACCATAGAATCATGTAATCATAGACTGGTTTGGATTGGAACGGACTTTTAAAGGTCATCTAGTCCTCCATCTAGTGAGCAGGGACATCTTCAACCAGATCAGGTTGTTCAGAGCCCCATCCAACCTGACCTTGAATGTTTCCAGGGATGGGGCTTCTACCACCTCTCTGGGTAACCTGGGCCAGTGTCTCGCCACCCTCAGTGTAAAATATTTCTTCCTTCTATCCAGTCTGAATCTCCGTCTTTTAGCTTAAAATCATCATAACCCCCTTTGCTGTTCTCACTGTTGCTGCTGGAAAGGAAAGTCCTGACAATGGCTCTGCTGCCTGCAGTATCACGACGGAGAGTAGCTGGAGTGACCCCTGTATCTGTGAGGATGCTGGATCCAAAGTGTCAGTGGGGCCAGGGGAGAAGGGTCCCTGTGGAGTGTCCCGCTGGGCTTGCACCATGCTCACGGCCAGCCCTGCTCTTCTGGCAGGGCCAGGGTGCTTTGAGCCCAGAACCCTTTGGCTGTGGGGGGGATGGAGAAGCAGACAGGGAAAGCCCCTCAGAAAGTCCTCGCAGTGCTGCTCAGGACCCTTCTCTCTCTGCTGACCAGCAGCTGGATGATGGACTTAGGCTAAGAGATAGATAGAAGAAAGGGAAACTGCTCTAAACCACTCTCAGATCTCCTTGCTCTCTGCACTGGTGGGTATCAAAAATTAGAAGGGCCTTTTTCCCCAGCCCATGGTTTTTGCTGCACAAGGGCAATGTGGTGCCATCAGCACTGATGCAGCTGTTACACCTAAGGGAGGTTTATGGCCCTCTTGAGATGCTGCAGCTCCACCAAACCAACCTGCCAAATGAGAATGTTCCTGAAGGTCAACCACCATGTTGGAGTGGGTGCAAGGACCAAAACCACCCTCAAAAACAGCCAGACCCCATAGGCACCAGCGATGCCATGGATTCTTGGGGAGCGGAGGTGGGAGGACTTCCCATTGTCCTCACGACGCAGCCCCAGGAGCTGCAGCATCAGGAGACTCCCTCGAGTCGTACGACAACCACCAGCATGAGTCAACATCAGCATTAATAACAGAAAAACCCTTGTGCTTCCTCCCCCACCTCTCTCCGTGTGCTGTCTAGTGGGACACAGGCTCCCCGAGGAGTCACAGCATGGGGACTCGAGCCAGGAGCTTGGGTCCTACTCACCTGCCCCATTGCCTTGGCACACGGGGATGGTGCTGTTGGGGGTGCAGGTAGTCTTTCAGCAGGGTGGGTGATGGGTGGGAGATGTCCCTGAGAGCGCTGCGTGGCCCTTTGACCAGGGTGGGACTGGAGGATGCGTGAGGGTCTGCGGGAGCACGTGGAGAGACACACAGAGCACTGCCTGTGAAGCTGAATAAAAGAAAGAAATAACTCAGCACTGGCCAAAGCCTCCCAAGGAGCCGTCTGCACTTCCCAGCTGCAGCCCCCGTTCCCTGGCTCTGCTCACCCTCTGGGAATGACAGCAGGGACTGCAGCTCCTGCAGCCCAGCAGAGACACAAACCTCTCCCTCCTCTAGTCCTCCAAGTGCTCCGAAACGCCTTTCACCAGCAGAATAATTAGAAATCTAATTCCTATTTCTCCTGCTCAGCTAATTGTCTGTGGACGATTTGATTGTAAGAGCGTCCAGTGATGCAGAATAACCATCTTATTTCTGCTAGACATTGCCTTTGCAATTAGCGCTATTGATTGCATCGCTCGGTTCTCTCACCTGCCAGATCCCCGGGGGGACCAGGGGAGCAGCTCTCACCTGGATCACCCCTCCCAGGGTGACAGGGCCATGCACTCCCTTTCACAGCCCCTTGGCCCCTCATGTCTCATCAGGAATGAGAGCACAGGAAGATGGACAGTGGGATCGAGGGCACCCTCAGCAAGTTTCCCGACAACACCAAGCTGTGAGGTGCGGTTGATGTGCTGGAGGGACGGGACGCCATCCAGAGGGACCTTTGCAGGCTTCAGAGGGGCCTGTGCCAACCTCATGGAGCTCAACAAGGCCAAATGCAACGTCCTGCACCTGGGTCGGGGCAACCCCAAGCACAAATCCAGGCTGGGTGATGAGTGGATTGAGATCAGCTCCAAAGAGAAGGACTTGGGTTTGGTGGTGGACGAGAAGCTCAACAGGAGCCGGCAATGTGCACTCACAGCCCAGAGGCCAATAACCGTGTCCTGGGCTGCACCCAGAGCAGCGTGGGCAGCAGGTGGAGGGAGGGGATTCTGCCCCTCTGCTCCGCTCTCCTCAGACCCCACCTGCAGTGCTGCCTCCAGTGCTGGGGCCA
>NW_010320297.1:13630-16749 GCF_000700745.2 Antrostomus carolinensis
CTGCTGGCAGGGGGGTTGGAACTGGATGAGCTTTAAGGTCCCTTCCAACCCAAACCATTCCATGATTCTATGAGCTCTGCTCTCCAGCGTGGCTCCTGCGCTGCTCTCTGCTCCACAGGGATGAACCTTTGCTCCCCAGGACTCACAGCCATGTCTGGGGGAAACCCAGGAGGGACCCCCTGCAAACACCAGGGAGCTCCCACGGAGGATAAAGCACATGTCTGGGAACTCACCTCCCTGACTGGTTAGAGCTGAGAGGGGTTTTTTTGGGGTTTTTTTTGTAAAATAAAATAAAAATCAAATTTGACAACACCAAAAGGTTCTGGAAGAGTACGTCAGTTCTTCTGAATGGTTTGTTTGGAGGGAAAAAAAAATCATCCCAAAAGATCAAAACATTTCATTTTAGCATTTTCGGAGTGAAATGTTCTGATTTTTTTTTTTTTTTCTCTTCCAAATGACTTTGTTTCAAAGTTTCCCTTAATTTTATTTTTCTAAACATCAAAAAAATTCTGTGAAATGGCTGCGGTTGGAAGAAAATGCATTGGCTTGGTCACAATAAAACCTTTTGTTTAACCCCCACCCCACGCCCCAAGAATTTCCCCTCCTGGTTTTTTTTTTGATTTATTGGCATTTCCAGGGATTTTCGTCTTCCAAATGACTTTGTTTCAAAGTTTCCCTTAATTTTATTTTTCTAAACATCAAAAAAATTCTGTGAAATGGCTGCGGTTGGAAGAAAATGCATTGGCTTGGTCACAATAAAACCTTTTGTTTAACCCCCACCCCACGCCCCAAGAATTTCCCCTCCTGGTTTTTTTTTTGATTTATTGGCATTTCCAGGGATTTTCGTTTGCCGGCTGGCTCTGAATTACATATGGTTGTGCTTTCCCAGTCACGAACATGTCACAGATCTCTTGCCCTGCTCTGGACAGGGACAAAGGTGTCTTGAGGGGCTGCAGACCTGCTCAACCTGCAGACTCCAGCCCTCCCTCCAGCCAGCATTCAGTTTGGGACTGACTGTCCCCTCCATCTGTCCCAAAGGTCTGTGGCAGACACACAACAGCTGATTTCAGAGCCAGCCTGGCTCTGCCAGTCCTGGACACCACCTGGGGAAGAATTTGCTGGTTCTTGGAGAAAGCAGAGCTTGGTCCCAAGTGACCTCCCTCCCAGAATGTTGGGCAAGGATGTCTCCTGCCTGCCCCGGCGATGGGCAGCAGTGATGGGGAGGCAGCTGCCTGCTCTGCTTGGTGTATCTGGGAGCGTGGAGGAGAAGATGCTCGTCTTATGCAACACGTTGAATCACCACCTGAACAGCCACCAGCTCTGGGCCAAGGCGGGTTTGGGCTCCAAGGTCCAGATGGCTGCAGTAAAGAAGAGCTTTCCAGAGCAAGAGGAAATTGGTGTAAATAGCAGACTGTGCAATTAATTTCACCCACACCAGATTTCTGTCCTTGCAGAACAGGAACAGCCAAAGCCTTCCCTCCAGTCCTGCTGCCTCCCAGTACCGGGGAGCTGCCGTATCGCTGGACCACACACGAAAGTTCTGAACCCATCTTCTCTCCTGCCAGCCCAGTTTGCAGACCCACCTCCACCTTCACAGCCCAAGCAGAGAGGCTAGCCCAGAGCAGGGGCACTCAAACCTCCTACAGCCATGATTTCCCACTGGATGGAGGCACAAGACATCCCTGCACAGGTTGTCATCTACCCCACGACACGTGGGTCACACGAGTGCCCCAGCCACCCCCCAGGCTGGGAGACGGCTGGCAGCCGAGCAGGGAGGAGAGGCTCCCGGAGAGGGAGAGGTGTGAGGATGGAATTAGTGTCTGGATCTATAAAACACTTGGTCCCAATTATTATAATGCACTGATTAGGGGAACTCAATAGTTCTGCTGGTGGTTAATGGCAGTAATTACCCAGATATGACTACAGTGGCAATATTAATAACTCTGGGCCATTAGTATTTGTGAGCAATGAGCAGAACACACATCCATGAGCCTCTTGCTCTGTCTCTCTCTCTCTGCTACAGCTACAGCCTTCAGCTGGGCTGGGAGAGGGGTCGGAGCTCAGTTGTAGAGGAAACAGACCCAGGACCTGGCTGATGTTTTTCAAATCCAGAAGAGGGTGGTCGAAGCCACCTCTGCCCATGTGGAAATGGCCTGTTGTCCAGCAGAAGGGCCTATGGTGAGACTGGAAACCTGACTGCTCAGAGCAGAAATGACTTGGTTTGTTGATGCTGCTGCAGCTTTGGGGCTTCTGCCCCTTGGGATGCCACAACCTGTCCCCCTGAAGACCTGCAGATCTGCTGTCCTGCAGTGTGGGTCACTTGTTTGACACTGGCAAGCCAGGTGCCTAACCTGTGTGCAACAGGGCTGGGAACATGGGTGAGGGGCTGTGGGCTGGGTTCTGCTGCTGGCGTGAGCCCACATCTGCCTGATGGAGAGGAGGGAGCTGTGATGGATCCACTGCAGGGAGGTCTCCACCAGCATGATGAATGACCAGCTTCCAGCAGGGAGCGTGAGGAAGTGCCCCTGCAAGTGGCTTGGAAAAGTTTTAGTGTGAGAGAAGAGAAAGGAGAGTAGTGGGTGCTGTTTATTCTGGAGAAAAGGAGGCTGAGGAGAGACCTTCGCTCTCTACCTGAAAGGAGGGTGCAGAGAGGTGGGGGTGGGTCTGTTCAACCAAGGAGCAAGGGACAGGACAAGAGGAAATGGGCTCCAGTTGTGTCCAGGGCAGTTGAGATGGGATGTGAGGAAGAATTTCTTTGCTGAAAGGGTTGTGAGGCATTGGAAGGGGTTGCCCAGGGCAGTGGTGGAGTCCCCATCCCTGGAGGGATTGAAGAGTCGTGTAGACACAGTGCTGAGGGACATGGGTTAGTCGGGGACTTGTCAGTGTTGGGTTCATGACTGGACTTGATGAGCTTAAAGGGCTTTTCCAGTCGAAGCGATTCGGGGTGTGTGATTCTCTCAAGAAGAGGCAGGACAGGGCTGGTGCAGCCAACACTAGTGCTGAGGATGGAGGAGCACCCCCCGGGAAGCCTCCAAGTCCCTGCTGAAGCTGTGCCTGGAGGAGCTCAGGTGGGGCTGTATGTGTATGACCCCACCAGTGAAGCCCCCCTGCAGAGCTGC
>NW_010320297.1:16761-18236 GCF_000700745.2 Antrostomus carolinensis
CATGGGGTGACATTTCTTGTCACCCCACGGATGGGAAAGGGATCCCACGCAACAGACGATTCTCTGTTGAGATGCTCTTTTCACAGCACACGTTTGCAAGGGGCGCCGGTGGTGGGAAGCAGCTTCTCCATGCCAAGCCCCAGCCTCCGCCTCGCCGCCGCGCTGCCCCAGCAGCATCCCCAGGGTCAGGTTAGCAGTGTGCTTGTGGCTGTCTCCTTGGCTTCCCCGCTACCTTCTCTGTCTGCCTGGCAGAGACACGCGGCTCCTATTGCCCTACATCTGTACTCCCCATGGGAAAACCCTCCGACCGCATGGCCAGCTCTGACTCCAGCCTTGGTCTGTGGTTTCTCAGCTATTCCTAAACAAAAGGGGCGATTAATTGTTCCCTCATTTGCCTTCAGCAGAAGGTAACTATCTCTTCTCCCAGCCCCTGGGAGTTGGGCGATGGTGGAGAGAGCAAGGGCATGCTCCTGGAGAGATGATCCATCCAGCAAGCCACGCTACCAGCTCTATGCTTCCCAAGACCAGGAGGGTTTGGAGATGGGGACAGCAAAGCGCTGGCCACCGTGACCAGGCACCAGTGCAATGGGGACACTCATTGCCCCATGGTCTCTGCAAATCCAGCCTCCATCCTTGCTCCAAATACTGCAGGGAACTTTCCCACCCTGTCTCTCCGGCTCAGTGGTAATGATGGGAGTATTTAGCACACGGCGCAGTGTATTCAAACACTCCTGCAGTCAGAGACACCCTGTCACCCAGGTGACATGCCTCTGACACGCTGCCAATTTAGCAGCCGCATTGCCCCATGGTCTCTGCAAATCCAGCCTCCATCCTTGCTCCAAATACTGCAGGGAACTTTCCCACCCTGTCTCTCCGGCTCAGTGGTAATGATGGGAGTATTTAGCACACGGCGCAGTGTATTCAAACACTCCTGCAGTCAGAGACACCCTGTCACCCAGGTGACATGCCTCTGACACGCTGCCAATTTAGCAGCCGCGGCAGCGTGACGCCCCTGGAATCTGGGTTAGCGCCCGTCGCTGCGGGATGAAAGGGTGGGAGCACATGGCATCCCCACCGGTGCACTGCCCTGGGGACGAGCCCCCAGCACACAGGGTGCAAGGTGTGAGGCCACAGGAGCTGTCTCCAGCAGGGAGGTTCAAAGGAGGCAGATTTAAAAATAAATAAATAAATAAATAAATAAAAATTAAAATCTCTGGTTATTTTCCATTGCAAATTTAGTGAAGAAATCTTCTTTTTCTCCCTTTTGCCTGCATTGCCATCATATTCCCCCCCTCCCTTCCCTGCCAAACCCTTTCCTTTCATAAATGTAAAACCCCAAACAAAAGCTGTCAGGACAGAAGATGGTGAAAGCTCCTGGCTTCCCAACAACCAAAACCTGATTTTCCTAACCAGGACCAGAAACATTTTTTTTTTTTTAAACCCTGAGAATTTCCAGTATCTTGGTTTCCGTTAAC
>NW_010320297.1:18255-18580 GCF_000700745.2 Antrostomus carolinensis
TTTCTTGGTTTCATTTAACAAAAAAAAAAAAAAGGGAAAGATTTTCCCCAGATCAGCATTCTGCAAAAGTCACTCAGTGAGCAACTGATGTTCTGACATAATTACCCCAGTGATTAAACTGTTTGCAGCAGTTTCACTCCAGACGCCAAAGGACAACACCCTGTCCTTGTGACATCCCCCCTGGCTCTTGCACCCTGTCCTGCTGTCTGGGGTCACCCACACTCACAGCCGGACCATGTTGCGTTGCAGATGCACCACATTGAGTGGGGCTGGTATGGTGAGGACAGGCCACTCTGATTCACAGAATCACAGAATGTTGGGGATT
>NW_010320298.1:0-6526 GCF_000700745.2 Antrostomus carolinensis
CATGGAGCAGGACAGGCGTGGTGGTGATGGTTGGCGCTGAGTTCTGTCCACAGCCTGCACTGTCAGTGAGGGAGAGGAGAAGCGATGAAGGATGTGAGGCCCTTGGCCAGCCAGTCTCTTTCTGGACCATGCTCTCCCTGATGGTGGCACCTCCCGGTGCTTCTGCTGCAGCCATGGAGCACCCTCGGGAGGTGGCTCTGGCATGAAGTCCCCATGATGCTGGGATTTTCCTTCTACCCTCTGAGGGAGCCTCATCCAGGGTTGCTGCTGGCTCAGCCCCAGGAGATGGCAGAAGGGCTGGAGGTGCCCCCATGGCTGGGCACACATGGGTGCAGTGGGAGAGCTGACAGAGCCAGCTCCCCATGAGCCCCTGCGCTGCCCACACTTCATGTCAGCCTGGTGGGACCTTCCTTCCTCTGGAAACCAGGGTGCTCGGTGGAATCAGAGGCCTCTGCCAGCTGGGTAAGGGGTGGATGTGTCCCTAGAGAGGGAGCTGCGGGTTGCCAAGGCAGGGTCACTCTGAGCTCTGGGAAACACGTGTGCTGTCTTTTTTCCCTGCTCCTCACCAGAACATCCATGCCAAGCCCTGGCACTGGTCTGGGCACCCCGAGGTCCCCATCGGAGCAGACCTCCTCCTGCTCTGCATGCTGCAGGTGGCCACCACCAGAGCTGGTGTCTGCAGAATGGTTAAAGGCTGACATTTAGAGGTCACACTTTTAGCATTGTGCATGTGTTTGCTTCATTTGCATTTGCAGTTAGCCCAGCTCCAGGCTTTGCCACTCGCATGTGCAGTTGCCATGGTTACATGTGCAGTCAGGATGTGGAGTTTGGTTGGACACCTGCAAACATGCAGCTCTCAACCTCCGGGGCACCAGGGCATGAGATGCAGTGCAGCCCTTGGACCAGGGCGTGTGTGCCCTGCCCAGCGATGCGCTGAGGAAATGAAGTTGCAGTGCCCATCTCAGCAGGGTCTGCATGCTGCTGCCTTGCACAGCCTCCAACTGCCCATATTCAACATGCAATGAGCATCTAGGGCAGCATTGTTGGTGTGGACGGTTGAGCCTGTACCAAGGGTGTTGTCCCGGGCCTTTCATCTGGGTCTGTCTCTGTCCCAGACCCCGTGAGGAGGCTCTTCTCCCAAAGGGCTGGAGTGAAGGTGCTCCAAATCAGGGTAGCAGGGTGGGCAGAGCCCGAGAGCTGCGAGCAGAGCTGCTGTGCAGGCTGGCAGTGCCTCACCCACAGGCAGGGCCCACCATGACTTCAGAAGGCACTGTGAGAATTGGCAGAGCACTGTGCCGAGGCTCCAGCTGTGTTGGTTGCATCTCTCCACTCTGGGTGCTCAGGTCCAACACAGACAGGCACCCGGTTCAGGTGCCGTTTGACCAGGATCACATTGAGTCTGTGAGTGAGAGCAAGGAGATAGTGGCTGCCAAAATCCTCTGGCAGGTCCATGTTGACCTTGTCTTTGTGTCAAGGGAGGAGGAGTTTTAGGACAGTTTTAGGTATGGAAGGAATCTTGAGGGCATTGAGTCTCTAAGCTCCATCTAAACTATTCCTGAGCAGCGTCAGCTCAGCCGGCTCCTAAACCTCCCCAGCCACAGTGGTTCTGCTGCCACCCAAGCAGTCTGCTGCCATCTTCCTGTAATCCTTGCTGCTAGGAGCTACTTCTATGCAGCAGGTAGAGGAGAAGGGAAGTCCTCTTGGCTGTCTGGAAGGGAACTGTGGCCTCAGACAGACTGGTGTGGGGTGTCCATGCAGCACCAGAGGCAGCTGGAGGAATCCAGTAACAGGAGGAAGGTGGAAGGATGGTGAGAAGTGGTGGGTATGGGGACATGGAGCATGTGTCTGGGCAGAAGCTTTGAAGGAGCTGCGGAGGAACCTGTGAAATCTCACAGCAGAACATGGAGGGGCTGAATATTTGCCATCCTGGAGTTGTGCACCAAGTGCAGAGTGATGGGGCAGGGACAGCTTGGCTCTATTCTTAGGGCTTTCAGTGCCACTGGGATGGGACAGTTATTTGCTCCCCGTGGGGCCCTAGAGATTCCTCCCCTGATGGTCTGTGGTTATCGGCTGCCGCTGACAGAGCATTTCAGAAGATACTTCTTCAGCAGGGTCTGGCATTTGTACCTGCAGCCGTGGCCACAGCGAGGGGCGTGTGCGGGTCTTTGGGTTGGTAGGGAGGGTTGGTGGTCGCAGCCCTGGCTGGCAGGGGCACTTCAGCAGAAGAAGGCAGGGTGGGTCCTGTACTGGTGTGCCTGAGGAGAGCTGGGTTTGAGGACTGTGGCAGAGCTGAGTGGTGCTGCACGGTGGACTACATGCTCCAGTGGTCTCCTAACGTGATGCTCCCCAGAGCTGGGGGCAGGGAGCAGGCTGTGACCAGCGCTGAGCTGCTGGCCTCAGCAGGATTCTGCAACGGGTGTGAGAGGAATGAATAAAAGGTCCTGCCATTGCCAGGGCTGGCAGTTTGAACCCACGTTGTTCAGACCCTGGAGTGAGTCTGACTGAGGGGAAATGGGGATGAAACAGGAGTGGTGGAACGACACGGGGCTTCTGGCTGCAGCTGCTGGGTCCTGTCTGGTGCATGCAGCTCCTGGAAGTTTTCCCTGGTTAGAAGGACACGTGCTGTTTGTTTGGAGGCTTGTCTGGGCTCAGTAGCAATGTGGTGTTGCAGCCCACGATGAAACCTGTGTTCCTGCTTAGTCCTGCAGTTGTGTGGGGAAATCCTGCCCTTGCAATATCCTCCTTTTGCCGTGTGATCTGTCTGGCTGCGGGGCAGGCATGTGGTGTGGTGGGGTTGTCTGGGAGCAAGACTTTGTGCTGGGAAGCACTGTTTGGGCTGAGACTGTCTTGGCAAGGAGCTCAGGGAATTGTTGGTAAAGAAACCTTGTTCCTGACACTGCAAAATGCAGACCAGTGGAGTAACATCTGTTATTTTCAAACTGCATCTCAGTGTGAGTGTATCCTGCGAGGTGCCTGACAAGCAGAGCTGAAGCTTTGCCTGGTGGCCAGATGCTCTGGCCATGCCAAGAGAGCAGGTGGCAAAGTTTGGGAAAGGTTGCAGAGAGAGTGTGTTACAGGGCTCGTACTGTGCACAAGCCTTGTTTGGGTCTGGGCCTGGGCTGCTGAGGCTCTCTGAGGGTAAGGATGGTTGGCAGAGGCTGGTCAGGAAGACTTTTGAGATGGGCTTGGGAGGGGACTGCTGAGAATGCCCTTTGGCGTGGGGATCAGGGGCTGCAGGGACTTTGCCTTCATCAGGCATTCACTAGCTGCTGCTCTAAAGGAGTGGGAGAGACAGCCAAGTTTGCAGCATGGCCAGTGTCTGCATGCTACTCACCATGGTGGTGGCAGGTCCATCTCCTGGTGCTGGCAGCCTAAGGAGTTGTGCAGGTGAGTCTGAGTCCGGCTGTCTTCACATCTTTCCTCTACCCTTACGTGACTCCAGGCACTGCTGAGCAACTTGAGGACTCGTGGGACAGTGACGCAGGAGAAGAGGGTAGGGGTTGCTCTGTGTCTCTGTCTCTAGAGCTGCCTGGGGGAGCTCAGGAGAGATGTGTGGGTGTTGAGATCATTGTGGAGTCAAATGCCTGGAAGTTGCAGCAAGAATGGTCAGAGGTCTGACGGCCCCTGTGCAAAAAATGGCTAAATAAGGCAAGGTTCTTCAGACTGGAAAAGAAACAACAGAAGATGGATAAGATACGTCTGCAGGAGGCCAGGAGAGAAAGGATAGAGATTAACTGTTCACTGTTTCTTTCGATGCAAGTACAAGGTCACATCAAATGAAACTGGCAGGAGGTGCCAAACAGGAGGAGGGGCGTTGCCTCTTGCAGACTTGCTGTCAAACCCTAGAATTCTTCAAAACAAGGTGTTGTGAACAGCGAAACCTTACATTGGTTCCAGGAGAAATGGGATGAATTCAAGAAGGATAAGAGGTTCCCCCAGAACCAATAAATACACTGAGATCCACCACTGCTGAGCTGCAAATTGCTCATGCTTCTGACTCCTGGCAAGAAAGTACCTGGGGCAAGGTGGACCCTTGGTCTGAGCTGTTATTTTCATAACGTTATGCCTACCACACACGTGGAGCCAGGAGGGAGCGCTGGGCTTTGGTGGAGGAGGACGGGTTTATCCCCACCCAGCTCTGTGTTACGTTGCTTAGCACAGGGTGACAGATGCCTGCTCAGTCCGGCTTCCTCGCTGAGAGTGCAGGAAGCTCTCCCATGTGATGGAGGTGCAGCTGGTGGGAGAGGTGGGACCTGTGCTAAGCACTGATCCTCTGCCTTGGCATCACAGAACCCTTTGCTGGAGACTTCTGATGGCCTTTTGTCCACTGAACAGTTGTTAATTCGGTTGGTTTGAGTATGGATGGCAATATCCCTTCCCTCCTCTGTTACCTGGCAGTTCTGCTTCCTCTGGTTCCCTGGGCACAGGGCACCAGCCCGACATGCTGGCAGCAGAGCTGGAATCTCATCCTGGTGTTGTCCCAGTTCTCTGGTATTTGCTGCACACAGTGGGCACTGTGGAATCACTGGGGATCTGACCTTCATCTCCCCCTCCTCCAGTCCCCTGGCTCTGCCTGTTCTCACACATGTCAGGAAACATCAGTTTCTATTTTGTTCCTGGTTTTATGCCCAGATGAGACAAGACTCATGTTCTACTACTAGTGAGGGTTCAGTTCAGCCTTACCTCGGCATACGTGGGGTGCCAGAAGGCTGTCCCACAGCTCCTCCAGCAGTCCAGAGACATGCAAGGGCAGCAGGGAGATGTGAGGCTTGGGAGAGGTTTGCTTCTTGTGAGAGAAGTAGACTTGGAGAGGAGGATGCAGGGATGAGCTGGATCTAGTGGTCCTCAGCAGGCTTTGGGTGGGGAGCAGCAGGATAAGGTCAAGCCAGGTTGAAGCTCTTGAAGAGGACACTGTTTCCCATCCTCATGACTTCCAGGAGGACCCCATCTGTGAGAGCTGAGGGAAGTATCCAGTCAGCAGAACGACGTCCTTGCAACCACAGAAGTGCAATCTGCCTTTGGCTAGCAGCCGTAAGGGGACAGGTCCTGTGCCTCAAGGCAGAAACGATCGCTGTGTCTGTCTCGCCGCCGTTTTGGTCTCTGTGCCGCTGGGCTCTCTTGATGAGGATCTGAGGTTGTAGACTTGGGCAGGGAGCCTCTGTGCTTTAATGCTCGTGACCTTAAGAGGAGCCAAGTCTTACCTACGCTTTGTAACAAAAAACCTCCTCCTGTGTCCACCAGGACTGGTGCTTCAAAGTGGGCATCTGCCAAGGCAGAGCTGTGCTCGGGGACCTCTGAGGAGCAGCAGGGAGCACGGGAGCCTTCTTGGCATTGAGGGTTGCCTTTCCTTGGCGTTGCTGGTCCTTGCAGCCTGCCTGTGTGTCCTGCTGCGTCCTGGTCTGCTCCCTCTGGAGAGACAGGGCATCCCCAGCTGCCTGATTTGCTCCGGTCCAGCTTATTTCTTAACACTAGGCAGCCTTTACAGTAAAACACATTAAAGGATTTTTTTGCCAGAGGTTTTAGGCTTTCTGCTTTTTTTGTGCTTGAAGATAGAAAATATGGGAGGAGAAAGCTACAAGGGAAAGTAGAAAATACATTTGGATTAAATTTGAACAGGCTTCCTTCCTAGCTGCTGGCTTGTCTGGCCTCCAGTCCTTAGCAAGCCCTGGTTGCATGAGCAAGAGTCAGACTTTGCGGAGCTGCCCTGGCTGCAGGCTGACCCCTCCACCCCAGGGGGTGTCCATGGTCTTCTGCTTAGTCACACCAGCTTTGGTTACAGTTTAGGAACGCGAATGGCCGATGGTTCTTGCTGAGGGCACGCTTCCCTGCTTGAGGTGGCTGCTTGTCTTGGTTGAGTAGAGGCTGTTGTGGGCTTGGGCTGGACCATCGCAGTGCCTGAGGTTTTCTTTAGGTTGCTCACTGGAGCACATAGCAAATCTCTGCATTTCCAGAGTTCCTGGGAAAGCCTTTAGGGTTTCTGGGGAAACCAGTAACTCTGGGTTGGGCTTTTATCTTCTTCAGCTGCAGATGGGTGTTTTTGGATGCCGTACCAGCAGCACGTGTGTGTGGCCATTGTGCCAGGGCCCCAGGACTCCCCTTGCCCTGGTGCTGCCCCAAGCGTGGTGGGTACCACCAGCACTGTGGCAGCTCCACCATGAGCTGGTGCTGGCTCTGTGGGGTCAGTGGCTTTGCCCAGGAACTCCTCCACATCTGCCAGACATTATCCTCAGTGCTGGGTGGCAGTGTGGGGCGAGGGGGAAGACAGATGTGGAGGGGGAGGGTGGCTTCTCCAGCACCTGTGCCTTATTCTGGAGCATGTGAGTGTGAAATTCAATTTGTAGATAAGCCATAGCTAGTGAGGAGCACAGGCCACGGCGTCTGCTGGAGCCAGGCGGTGTCTGGGAGCAGCGTGGCCGGCATGCACAGCATGTCCTGCCTGCCAGCTCTTGCGGAGGCTGACGTCACCTTGGAGGAGCAGTGGCTGCTGCAGGACGTGGCTGCTTGACGCTGTGTCATGTTGGCTCTG
>NW_010320298.1:6584-6814 GCF_000700745.2 Antrostomus carolinensis
TGAGGCGAGGGGCATGGTGGAGCTGGAAGCAAGAGGGACCTGGTACTCTCTGCCACCAGCAGCTTGCAAGCTGGGTGGCAGGGAGGACGGGTGGTGTGGACAGAGGAGTCCATGGTGCTTCCAGCAGCGGTGGTGTTTTCCCACCTCCATGTTCGGAACTTCCCTTCTTGACGTTTCCAGTGAGTCCCGCTTGCTGGCAGGAGCAGAGCTGGGACTGAGCAGTGTCCCCA
>NW_010320298.1:6864-10761 GCF_000700745.2 Antrostomus carolinensis
GGTCACTGCTGATGCTGTCAGGCCTGGAAGGGGCACCAGCCTGGTCACGCCAGCATGATGAGTCTGTCTGGGTGTCCTTGCTGGCCAGAGAAAGTGCTGCTACCCTGACCCCAACTTGACTTTTGCAATATGGTCAGAAAATCACGTCTGGTCTCTGGTCAGGCAGGGCCACTGGCACTGCCACACAACTCAGCACCTTGTATCAGGTGGGATGTGCTGGGGCAGTTGTCTCTCCGAGTGGGGTGATGGCTGGGGTTCAGCTGGGGCATCTCTCCAGCGCAGAACCTGCAGCTGACCTAGCTGTGGGAAACCAGGGGTGTGGGGTAGCACAACCTTGCATCCCAGACTCTGGGCATGTGGGTCTGTGTGGAGCCTGTCTAGTGTTTCACCTGGAAGTAGAGACTGCTGGAACAAGGTGGAGGTGGTGTGGACAGTGGAGGTGATGCTAGCTCAAACGTGGGACAGCTTTCTTGAGCATTGCCACCAAGGACCCTGCAGTGAGGAAACAATTTGGTGCTGGACTGCAATGCTTGGGCTTTCTAGCAGTGTGAGGGAGCATGCATGGCCCTGCTGCCTGCGGTGTGACCCTGAAGGGGTGGCTGCGTCAGGATAGCCCACACCCTGCCTTGCACAGGGATTTGCTGTCTCCATAGAGCCACCCTGCTCCATGGACTCCGTGACTGGGCTGGTGTCCCATGGTACAAGGCAGGGTGGTAATGGGTGGTGCAGGAAGGTGGTGCTTGTATACTGCCAGATAACTTTTAACCTTATCTCTGCACAGGAAAACTGACTAATTATGTCGTGTTTCAGCTTCTGTGGAGAAGTTAGTTCCTGCTTACCTCCAACTACTTTCCTCATCTTTGTTCTCTACCTTGGGTTTCATTACCTTTAGCCTGGATCACCTCCACGACCTGGTTTACAACTTTGACCCACAGAACTTTGCTTAGCCGACAGAGAGCGGTGGGCAGTGATGTCAGGCAGAAATAGGTGGTTGGGGCAGGTGTTGGTAAAGGAAACAATCCTTTATCAGCTCTGCTGCTGAAACCAGAGGTTCTTACAGCCGTGGTCTAGATTACAACCTGTGCTTAAGTGGTTTTGACGTCCTGCTTTGAGTCAGTAGAAATGAAACATTGACAAGTTATTTGGGTGTAGCTGTTCCCATTCAAAGCACTCTTGGGTTTTCTTGCCCACTTTCTCAAGTTGCATTTGCAGGAAGTCTTTGTATTTTAAGCTGCAGTCGGTTCCTCTCTGCCCAGCCCACCTCCTTACATTTATAGAGCCTCCTCCGGACCACGCTGGTCCATGGAAAGCATTGGCTGGGGGGGGGGGCCTGCCTGCAGCCACTGCTGCTTCCTCAGCTTTCCTTGGAGCGTGCGTGAGACATCTTGACCTGTTATTAACACAGATGGTGGCCCGGGTAGGACAGAGCTTTGTGCAAATTGCCCATGGCCCAGTTGCTTGGAGGGGGTCCATATCCTTTGCATGGCTGGGTACCCAGAAAGGAGCTTGAGGGACTGGGGTATGAGACAGTTTTGGGGAAGGAACAGCAGCTGGGTTTCATACTTCATAACAGCTTAGTTTGGGGAATTTCAGAAATGAGGGTGTTATTGCATCGAGCCAGCCTCTTTGAGTCACTGAAGTCTCCTTTGTCTCCTTTCTTTATTAAATTTTAAACCTGCTTTTGCTAATGTGACAAATATGAACATGTTTGGACTTAGAGTTTCAGAAGCTTGTTGCTCTGAAAAGAGCCTTGTGCTTGTGTAATTCTTCCCTAACATGGTTCAGTCACAGTGATCCATGTTAACTTAACACCAGGGCCCCTGCTAGCCATGGCAGCTTCTGAGGCGGTTGTTTGGGAGAGGACATAGGAGCCATTGCTCTGGCAGATGTGAGGGGGTTGGTGATGAGCAGCTGGGACAATGTCAACGCGCGGCTCGCCGAAGCTGGAAGAAGGGAGGGGAATGCTGCTCGTGCAGATAGCTCTCTCCTCGCTGGGTGAGATTTGCACTCCAGTCACTAGCTGTGGAGTGTTGATCTCAGATTTGTGAGTGAGCTTATATTGCCTTAAAGTAGGTGCCTGGTGCTTGTTTGTGATGTACTGGAGAGCCGGCGAGTTGTCTTGGCATGAACTTTGTGCTGGTGCCAAGGGCTTGCTCAAAGCAGATTGTCTGTCAGATCACTTCTGAATAGATGTCTGGAAATTCCAGGGTTCTGTGGATGCACTTTTGCATTGTCAGTCACCTGCCTGCACAAAGTGAGCGCTGGAGTAATTCTGCCATTTATTTATAAAGCGCTTTTTCCTCTCGAATAGAACAGAACAGAATAGAGTATTTCAGTTGGAAGGGACCTACAAGGGATCAGCTAGTCCAACTGCCTGACTGAGTCAGCGCTGACCAAAAGTTAAAGCAAATTATTAAGGGTGTTGTCCAAATGCCTCTCAAATGCTGACGGGCTTGGGACATCAATCACCTCCTTAGAAAGTGTGTTCCGTGCTTTGACCAGTAAGGAAATGCTTCCTCGTGTCCAGTCTAAACTTCCCCTGGTGCAGCTTTGAACCATTCATGTCCTATCACTGGGTACCAGGGAGAAGAGATCAGCACCTCCCTCTCCACTTCATCTGCTCAGGAAGCTGTGGAGAGCAATGAGGTCACCCCTCATCCAGCCCAGGTGATGCCGTTTGCTCGGCAGATACCCCTGCACATCCCGCCATTCCCCCGACTGCGAGACAAACATCCTGCTGCAGCCCAAGCACTTTTCCTGCAAGCGCTCCAGGCCTTTTAGAGGATTCAGTGGACACACTGGAGGGACGGGGTGCCATCCAGAGGGACCTGGACAGGCTTGAGAGGTTGGCCTGTGCAAACCTCGTGGAGTTCAACAAGGCCAAGTGCAAGGTCCTGCACCTGGGTTGAGGCAACCCCAGGCACAAATGCAGGCTGGATGGAGAATGGATCGCTAGCAGCCCTGAGGAGAAGGACTTGGGGGTACTGGTGGATGAGAAGCTCCACATGGGCTGGCTATGTGTGCTTTCAGCCCAGAAGGCCAACTGTATCCTGGGCTGCATCAAGAGAAGGGTGGCCAGCAGGTTGAAGGAGGTGATTCTACCCCTCTACTCTGCTCTGGTGAGACCCACCTGCAGTGCCGCATCCAGTTCTGGGGCCTCCAACACCAGAAGGACATGGACCTACTGGAGTGAGTCCAGAGGAGGCCACGAGGATGATGAGAGTGCTGGAGCAGCTCTGCTGTGAGGACAGGCTGAGAGAGTTGGGGCTGTTCAGCCTGGAGAAGAGAAGGCTCTGGGGAGACCTTCTAGCAGCCTTTCAGTACCTGAAGGGGACCTACAGGAAGGTGGGAGAGGGACTTTTTATGTGGGCAGGGAGTGACAGAACAAGCGGTTATGACTATAAACTGTGTGGGAGTAGGTTTACAGAATCCCAGAATTGCCTAGATTGGAAAAGACCATTAATATCATCAAGTCCAGCCATTAACCTCACACTGACAAGTCCTCAACTAACCCATGTCCCTCAGCACTATGTCTACATGACTCTTCAATCCCTCCAGGGATGGGGACTCCACCACTGCCCTGGGCAACCCCTTCCAATGCCTGAGAACCCTTTCAGCGAAGAAATTCTTCCTCAGATCCAATCTCAACTGCCTTTGGCTCAACTTGAGGCTATTTCCTCTCATCCTATCACTTGTTACTTGGGAGAAGAGGCCGACCTCCACCTCTCAGGTAGTTGTAGATGGTCTCCCCTGTCTCCTTTGCTTCAGGCTCAACAACCCCAGTTCTCTCAGCTGCTCCTCATAAGACACGTGCTCCAGACCCTTCACCAGCTTCATTGCCTGTAAAGATGAGATATTAGGAAAAAATTCTTCACTGTGAGGGTGGTGAGACACTGG
>NW_010320298.1:10802-11177 GCF_000700745.2 Antrostomus carolinensis
GGAAGTGTTCCAGGCCAGGTTGGATGAGGCTTTGAGCAACCTGGTCTAGTGGAAGGTGTCCCTGCTCATGGCAGGGCGGTAGGAACTGGATGATCTTTAAGGTCTTTTCCAACCTATCGTATTTTATGATTCTATTCTATGATTCTACGATCCGGGCTGCCGGGCTGTGCTGTTCTCTGCTCCAAGAGCCCCCGCTCCTCTCCCGGGCCGGGGCGGTGCTGAAGGGACAGCTCCGCTCCGCTCCGAGCGGGCGGGGTCAGGCCTGGGGGCACCGGGCACCTGCACCTCTCACACCCTCCTCACACCCTCCTCACACCCTCCTCACGCCCTCCTCACACCCTCCTCACACCTTCCTCACACCCTCCATCCTCTCAC
>NW_010320298.1:11221-19996 GCF_000700745.2 Antrostomus carolinensis
TTCCTCACACCTTCCTCATGGCTCAAGGCACTCGCCCCATGGTGGTCGGCCCTGCCAGGCTGGACCAGGCATGTTCAGGCTGGGATGGAGTGATGCCACATCCAGCTGTGCGGTGACCCCACCATGGGGGCTTCTGGAGTCTCCTCCTGGTCTCCCAGGCTGGGTCAGGCTCTCTCTTCCTTTGCTGCCGGTTTTCCTGGCTGAGGAGCAAGTGTGTGTGTATCTGCGCCAAGGCCAGGACGCTGTGTTTGCTGGTTGGACAGTGTCTCCCTTAACCTCTGCCCCTGCAGGGAACCATTTGTAGATTGAAACTGTGCAAGCAGCAAGGTGAGGGAGAGAAAAGCTACTGCCTTTTCTTCATGCTGGGGTCAGGGTAAGCGTAACGTGAGATAATCCAGATTATTTCTATCCAGAACATGGCACTAAACATCCTACTTCCAGCAGCTATCCCTGAGCCACGTGGAAAGCCAGCAGCCCACCAAGAGGCTGCTGCCACTGCCCTCTTCACAGCCAGGGATCTGTCCTGGCAGAGCCTCTTGCTCCCACAGCAGATGCTGGCTGTGCCACGTGGCCCTACCTCAGCTTTCCACCAGGCTCCTGGGAAGCAGTGAGTGGGAATCACAGAATCACAGAATTGTCTAGATTGGAAAAGACCCTTAAGATCATCAAGTCAAATCATTAACCTAACACTGACAGTCAAAGGTCAGTCAAAATGTAGACCAGCTCAAGGTGAGCATGTAGCCCACTCCAGAAGAGCCCAGGCTTTCAAGCACAGTTGTCCTTGGGTCCTCTATAGAGGCCAACTTCTGCTTGCATCAGCAGTATTGGGCGCTGACCCCAACACCGTCCCTGCTGCAATGCTCACTGGCCGACCTTCAGCAGTAGTGCCAGTCTCGGCTCAGTGACACTAAGAAACCTCCTGCATTTTTGGAGCTTTTGATGCTAAATAGGAGTTGGAAATGAGCCAGGCTGTCTCACCTGCTGGGTAGTGTGCCTTCTGGAGCTGGACATCAAACAGTGTGTGGGCATTAAACACCAAAAATGTCTGGAAAGGCTGAAGTGTGGGCAAGGGAAAGGTCTGCTTTGTCCCTGGTGTCCTTTCCAAGGCAGGCTTGGCTCCTTCATTAAGGACTCGTTAAAGACCATGGAGCAAATGGGGACAGGCCATATTGCAGCAGGAGGCCATTGGCACCACAGCAGAAGTGGCACTTGAAATTGTCTGTTTCTAGGGATTTTTGGGTAACATTCTTCTGTTCTGAATGGGAGCTCTCGAGGATCTTGGCACGTGTCTGGGAGTTGTCAAAGAGCTTCTGTCCCACATATGTTCTTGCAGCACTGAAGAACTTTACTGACACTTATCAGACTGTCTCTCATCCTCTCTCCAGGGCAAAGGATGTGCAGTGAAGTGTCTCGTGGGCTTCTGACATCAGCTTCCTTTAAACATTGGTGATGCTGCAGGTAGAAGTTAGGAAAGCAAGTTGCAGGGATGTATCTGTCACTTGAGGCAAATGAGGGTGAGGTTTGTGACTGTTTTTCCTTCTCTTCCATCAGAGTGACTGTGTTGCCTAGATATCAGAGGTGCTGCAGATGTGCCTCTAGGAGAAGAGTGAGATGGGGGCACCAGACTCTGGGCAAGACCTCTGCAGATTGGAGAACAGATGTGATGGGCTCCATGGTGATGGGAAGCCTCCCGAGTGTTCTGCTTTGTCAGAGCATCCTAAATGCTGAAGGCTTCATGGCCAAGGTGGCCATGCATGGCCAAGCATGTAGCTTGCCCAGATGGTGACAAATGCTGTCTGAATGAAAGCAGGGACAGAGCTGCCAGCCAGGGTCTTGAGAAGTTTAAGAGACGTGGTCTGGAGAGGATGCTAAGGGGTCACTTGGTCCATCCATCTGCCATGTAGCACCATTTGCACATATGCTTGGGGTGCTTTAACTTTTCCTGGTGTACGCTCCACTCTCCTTTCTTAATAAGAATGTGTCTCCTACCCATCATGAAGTTCAGTGTCAGACTGTTCTGATCGTTTTTGCAGTGGCCTTTATATGTTATAAAACTGTGTCCTCTGACTTGTCTTGTCTAGACTAGCCCCACTCTTCCAGGCTTTTGTCCAAAGCTTTTTGATGGCCTTGCTGATCTCCCGTGGCCTCTCTCAGTTGGCCCAAATCTTTTGGGGAATGAACTGGTTCTCTGGAGGAGAACAGTATAATTACTTGATGTGCCTTTATGAGATGAAAAGAGAGCAGAGTAATTACTTCACGTGTCTTTATAAGCTGGCCTTTCACACATCCTTCTGTATTTGCCTTTTTTTGTGGCAATGACATGCTGGCTCACGTTCAGTTTGTTCTCCCCTGTAGCCCTTATGACCCTTCTGGCAGGAACGCTGCTGTCTTTTCTTCCATGGTCTGTTTGTGCAGTTTTTTACCTCCCCATGACTTACAGCCCTGCCCATCATCTCTCAGCCTTTACCCAGTCTGTCAGGAGCTCCCAGAGCACATCAAATTCTCATCCTGGCCTCCAAAGTGCTGGGTGTCATGTGCAGATTTTAAAACATATTCTTTTCTGTCATTTAGGTCATTCATGGAAAAGCAGAGCAGTAGCAGCAGCAGGGCAGACCTTTCTGAAACCCTACTTGTCCCCTTTCAGTGTAACTGTGAGCCACTGGTAACCATCTATTGCCATGCACCAGCTCTGGGAGGGACATGAAGTCCTGGGAATGGCTCTCACAGTGCCGTGGGACTGGGAAACATCTTCCTGTGGCATGGATGGGTAACCTGAGGTGGGTCAGAAAGACCCACTGGGCACAATCAAAAGCACATAACCACCAGCTTTGCTCTGTAGTATTATCCTCAAGTGTCAGAGGGTGTGAGGCGAGACCTGCCATCAGAGGGATGCTCTTCAGGAGCCCCCAGGACACACGGACACAAGCATGTGGGTCAAGTTGTGCTGCAGCTTCTGTGCTCCCCAGGGTTTCCTATGGGGTTTCTGCAGCATTGCAGGCTGGGTGAGATGGGACCAGTGCTTGGTGAGAGCCAGGGTCACTGCCTGATGCAGGAGAGCAGTTGGCAGGGTGGGGAGCACATCTGGCAGGTGCCGCTGTCTGGGAGCTGAGCCCAAGGTCCTGGAGCACAGGCTGGTGGAAAGGTTTGGAGCTCGCTCACCCTGTGGAAGAGGAGGCGGAGGTTTCTCATGCTGCTTGCTGGGTGCATGTCTGTGCTGGGGGGCGTGGGCTGGCCCCCAACTACCTCACACCATGATATAACAGGGTCAGATGGTGAGCAGAGCTACACAAGGCAGTGGCTGGAAGGTGCAATGGGACATCCTGTCCACTTGCTGTCAGGAGGAGATCATCCATCCGTGCCAACCGTGTGGTTTGAGGTCCTGCTCTGTCCTGGCTGGGGACCACATGGGACATAGAGCCACAACATCAACGTGGTGAGCTTGGGGTTGGGTCAGCCTGAGTGCTCAAGGGCAGGAGGCTGGCTGCTGATGGAGGATCCAGTATGAGGGCAGGCTGCCTGCTCGCATCTCCGCGGCCGCCTGCCAGCGAAGGTGTGGATCCATCCGGCTTGTCTGGCTGGTGTTGAGACGCCTGACTGTGCATCTGCGAGGGAGGCTTCCAGAGGATCCCACCCGCCCAGGTTTCCATGGAGAGCGTCTCCTTGTTGAGGAGGGAGCCGTCTGGCAGACAGTACAGCCGTGGAAATACCGATAGAGCATTTGTTTTCCAAAGCCCATGAATAACATCCCTAACAGCGAGCAGCCTCGCTTCCTCCGCTCGCCCCACCAGCGGCCTGGCAGAACAACCTGGGATGCCTGCAGTGTCTTTATCCTCCTGGCTCCTTGCTGCACGCTTGTCTGAGCATCCCCAGTTTGGCCGTATCTGCCCAGCCCGGCCCAGTTTCCCTTCCAGTTGGCAGGCACAGCTCCTCCTGGCTCAGGGCTGCAGGGAGGCAGCAGCCATCTTCACTGGGGGACGCGTTTGGCTTCGTGGCTGGAGGGAAGAATGAGAGCACTGTAGGTGGCAAAACTGGGGAAGTTTTCCTCCCACCTCCCGTGGGATGCGAAGGGAATCGCTTCCCTGAACAAAATGTCCTTTCTTGGATCTCCCGGTTATTTTTTGTGCTTTGAAAGACCAAAGGGAAGATTAAGAGCTGTTGAGGCAGTGATGCAAGGCGCATGCAACAGCCCCCGGTGAAGTGGACTGAGCTTGGGTTTTCATGGCAGTCTGTCAATATTAAATTAAGGCAAAATTCCCATCCTAAATGTTATGTTAACATGAAGTCACAGCAGAAAGCACAGAGCGCAGAACAGCAATACGAGGGTGTAAGATGTGTTATGAGGGTATTGTAACTATCCCAAATGAGGCATTTGAAACCCAGGGAATTCCAGATTTAGGGTTTGCATCATTTTTTTGGGTTTGTAATTGAAAAAGAATCCAAACATAGGAAGGCTTAGGAGCACGTTGCTGAGATTGTTTGGGTGCCTTTATTTTGTGCTGTGGGGTCATGGGCAGATGGAAGGGAAAAAGTCTTTAAAAAATGATAGAACCATATGTGGAATTACAAACGTTAAAACAGCGTGATCTGGATTTGAGTGTCAAGGCACCGTGGCTCTCCAGGGTAATGTTGGGGCTGCTGGGTCTTGACTGTGCATCTCCATATCTGGATGTATTTGGCTATCGCTAACGTAACTCACCTCTGTGCCTGATGCTTCGTAAAACTCGTAATTGGACACAGTTGCAAGTCCTGTAGCACCATTTTATTTAAGTTAAGGATGTGTACTTGGAATTTTAATTCCATCTTAACTTAGGTGTTTTTGTCTTCAGATTTCCATGGTTTTTAAAAGCTATTAAAAGAATGGATGAGGATTGAACAAAAACCCAAAGGAATATCATCAGAACATAATTCTGAGGAGCTGTAGCAAGAAGCTGAATTTTGGATGTGTTTTGTAAAAAGATATTCCTCATTGTGCCAGGACAGGGTGGTTACACTGAGTGTGTGGCAACTCCAGGGACACAAATTCACCATGGGTGGTGAATTCAGCCCTAATTTTGCAGTGACTGGTGTGTGCAGCCCAGCCAGGCAGCTGCGGGCTGCAGAGTGGCGCTGCTTGGTGCTGTGAAATCGTGTGGCTGGAGGAGGTGGTGGAGCAGCAATGCCCATGGCAGCGTGTGGCCACAGCCCCGAGGAAGCTCTCAAGTCAGGAAATCAGCTGGTAAGCCACCACTGGCAGGGCCGTGGTGTTCCTGCAGAGGGAAAACGATGATGGGTCGGTTGAAATGGCTCTGCAGGGAGTTGTGGGCACTATCATAAAGACTGGAAACTGCCTGTAGCTTCCAGTCATACAGATTAGATATGACAGTCATTAATAATTTGGCTTTATCCTAACCCATGGTACCCGAAGGAGTCTGAGCAGAAGCTTTGCACTGGGCAGTTTGCCTTCCAGCAATGTCAGGCAGAGTGGTGGGTCTGAAGCATCTTTGAGATCCCACTTGGGAATGCAGCCTTGGGGGGGTCCTGGGCCGTCATTACACCCCTGGGGTGTTGCTGCTCAGCAAAGGTCAGTTCTCTGCTAAAACTGCAAGGAATTTTAGATGAATGATGGTTTTCTTCTGGAGCTGGAGGCAGAGTGGGGCGGCTGAGGCACTGCACTGCAGCCCAGGTGATGGGGCAGAGCAGAGCTTGGGCTCTGTGGGTGCCTCAGCTGTATTTCTGCCCCTCGATACACCTTTTGTTTCTTGGGCTTTGGCAGCTGCTTGGGAGGTAACACAGGAATGTCCTGCTCCTGCCGGGTGTGTTTCTGTCACTGCCTGGTGAGGCAGGAGGAGGTGGAGGGGAATGATGTGCAGGGATGATGGGGGTTGGGGTAGAGCAGGATCAGCCCCAGTTGTGATAGCTCAGCCCTCAGCCCTCCCCTGTGCTGTGGATGGGGCAGTAGCTGCGACTGCTTCTCCCCATCCTTTGTACCACCCTCCTTGTCTGGTGTTTTCTGCAGTCCCTCCGTGGGCTCTGGGAAGGTGCCTGCATGCCCAGCCCTGCGCGGCCTCACTGCTCGGGCGGGCTGGATGCAGTAACATGATTTTCTGGGCTGAGTGTTTCCTATTATGCCTGTCATACCCTGATTTCTGAGCCTGCTGCGTTCCCTGGGCATATCATGAGGGCAGGCACAGCACAGGCCCATTTCCTTAATGACCAGCAGTGAATTGGCTGCACATGTGCAGTGCAGATTTGAGACGCCCTCCGTGGTTGGTTTTTTTTGTTTGTTTGTTTGTTTTTTGTTTTTTTTTCCTGCGGATTTTCCTCGTTGGACGAGGTGTTCTCCATTTGTGGAGTCCCTGCCCAGCTGAGCCTTCATCAGAGCCGCGTCCTCCCATCTGCATACTGCCCTTATTTTGTGCTCCAATAATTCCAAGGCAATTCTGCTCCTCTCTGAGCTTGGGAGAGATGTACCAGGCAGACATGTAAGGATGCTCTGGGGCAAAATGGAGATGCCCCGCCACTGCTGCCATCACTCCCAGCATAAGGACATGTGGCTGAGACAGGAGGAGCATCCTCTGACCTGTCACCAAGCAGTGCCTTTTAGTGGGGCTGGGCTGCAAAGCTGCCTGCTGAGGTGTGGAGCCAGATTTTGGCTGATGTTGCTCTGGCCCAGCCGGGGTGAGGGCGAGCACTGGGCGAGCAGCAGGCAAGCACAGCCTCAGCGATTCCCCTTGCCCAGGCCCCCTGGGAGCAGCGGTGCTGGCGGGGGGAGGCGAGGGGGCCCCTTACATAAACCCTGAATGCAGCAGGCGGTGTGGGGAGGTGAAGGGCAGAGCACTGAAAATCCACACAGCCTCCAGCAAGGGCTCCCGGGTGCAGGAGCTCTGCTCTCTGACACACAGCCACAGGTCCCCCTCAATCTGCAGCCGCTGCCTGCAGCTCCCTCTCTTACCCACAGACCCCACAGGGGGCTGCCACATCTGCTCCTGCCCCACCAACAGCCCAGCGTGGGGATGTGGGAGCAGAGCTCTGCCTCCCCAGGGCTTGCTCGGGTGACCAAGAGGCAGCAGGGGCAGGGAGGGGGTGGCAGGGAGGCGGCAGGGCACAGGGGGACACTGCCCAGAAGCACTTGAGCAGTGCCCATCCTGCCCACCCAGCACCCAAGCTGCACCCGTGGTCTCGCCGTTTCGGTCAGCAGCGTGTGGAGGGAGAGAGCTGGCCAGAGAGCGTGTGGGTGGGTGAGATGGGTGTGTGGGTAGGACACATGGGTCTTACTGCTGATGTGTGAGGTGGGGTGGTGGCACCAGGACAGGGGAGAGATGCTGGGATGGAGTGGAGGCGAGGAGCACAGACCGCATGGCATGGGAGCGCGGGTGGCTCCGGCTCAGCCGGGAGGGGAGAGGTGACAGTGCGCTTTTGTGCAGGGGACATGCTGGGCAGGAGGTGCCTGACAGGTTCCTTATGGGGAGGGACAGTGCCAGGGAAGTGTCACTGTCCTTGCTGATCTTGGCACCCATAATCTGCTGCTGATACCCTACTGCAGCATGGGGCAAGGGCACCATGCCACCGTGCAGGGTTGCTGTGGGGCTCATCTGAGTGCTGGGGACGGCTCTGCAGGCGTGGACAGATGTAGTCTGTGTGTCTGCACATTCTCTACTTGTGCTGCCTGCACTTGCCTGCTCCCAGAGCTGCCTGCCTGAGCAATGGCAGAGCCAACGAGCACCCATGGGTGGGAGGGTCCAGCCAGGGATCCTGGCTTCTTCTGCACTGCAGATCTTTGTCTTCCCAGAGCAAGTCTGCTGTTAATTCCCTCCATCTCTCCACAGTATCAGCAGTCTCCTCTGGGCCAGGCCGTTGGCAGGAGGGCAGCAGTGGGCAGCTGGCAGGCTCTGAGGAGCCGAGGCACATCTCCCTACGTCCGACTCACCCAGCAGAAGGTGTGGCTGGGCTGTGCGTTCCTGACTCCCAGCTCTGCTGCTCCCTCTGTTCCCAGTGGGCAAATCGGAGGCTTGGCATGATGGGGATGCCCTGAGCCCTCACCCCAGGAGCTTCAGGCCTGGATGTTGGTGCTGCTCCTCCCGGACGATGTGGCTGATACTCTGGAGAAGCCCTCTCTTGCCCCCCGTTCTCCAAGTGCCTGAGCTGGTGGCCGGCTGGGACCTGCGTCTTGCCCTCTGGGTCCTGAGCTTCGCCTCAGCGGTTGTGCGGATGGAAGGTCAGGTCTACTCGCCAACTGTCAACACACACTATGGGAAGTTACGGGGGGTGCGTGTGCCACTGCCCAGTGAGATCCTGGGGCCCGTGGACCAGTACCTGGGGGTGCCTTATGCCGCCCCTCCCATCGGGGAGAAGAGGTTCATGCCCCCAGAGCCACCACCATCCTGGTCAGGCATCAGGAATGCTACCCACTTCTCGCCGGTCTGCCCTCAGAACATCCACAACGCCGTTCCGGAGATCATGCTGCCCATCTGGTTTACCTCCAATTTGGATATCGTGGCCACCTACATCCAGGACCCCAATGAGGACTGTCTGTACCTCAACATCTACATCCCCACGGAGGATGGTGAGTCCCCGCCGGGGTGCCCACAGGAGTGCAGGGTGGGGCTGCTCTGCCCCTCTCCAGCAGTGGTTGGTCTCACCTGGGTGTTGTGTTTGAAGCATGTGGTTGTGGACCCTGCAGCATGCTGTCTGTTTGTGGAAAGCTTTCTCTGGCCACGCAGCTTGCCCTCTTGCCCTCAGCTGCCATCTCTGTCTCGTGTGCTCCTGCTCCTCCACGCCTCCTGGTCCCACCCCCCC
>NW_010320298.1:20258-24338 GCF_000700745.2 Antrostomus carolinensis
CCCCCCGCCCCAGGTCCATGCGCTAGTTGTGGGGGTGGGCTGCGGCTGGGAGGAACACTCTCTGCCTCTCCCTGGAGAGATGCTCCAGCAAGGAAGGGACCACAGAGCCCGTTTCCGGGCCCTCGTATGGACGGGAGGTTGGGGGCACTGACAGGCACATCGCTTGGCTGCTTCCCTGTCCGCCGGTGGGATGGTGGCAGAGCGATGAGCCTGGGGTGCTGGGGACCCGCGGGGCATGGGCCTGTTGCAGTGAGGCTGAGCGGTGCTGGGTGCCTCCTTGTCTAACCTTTTCCTTTGTAGGGGATCCCATCTGAACTGTAAGTAGAGGGCAGAGGAGGCAGCGCCTGCCCGTGCGCCCGCCCCGGCCTCACCGCAATGGGAGCCCCCGGGGATTTTCAGCGGGCTGGAAGGGACCCGCAGCGGGTCTGCTGGGGGGTCAGTGGCTTCTCCTCGGGCGGCCGGGGGAAAAAGCCCTTGGCCATGGGATGCATTGTGCCTTCCTTCCCGCCCAGCACGGCTGGCCCAGAGTTTTCCTCCCACGGCGACGCTCCCTCCCCACCTCCTGCGGTCCCGGGGGCGGTGGGAGGGCGGCAGCGTGGTTGTGATTGCATGCCCACTCCCACCAGTGGAGCCTCCTGTTATTTTGTAGTCTTTTATTCATTTTACAGTAAAACGGATTTCCAAGGAATGCACCCGAAAGCCCAACAAGAAAATATGTAGGAAAGGAGGTATGTAGCAAGCCGACCGGCAGAGAGGCACAGAGAGGAAAGAGAGAGAGAGTGAGAGGGTGCCTGGCCGGCCCCTGGCCCGTGGCATGCTCCTCCAGCACCTCTCTGTGCTGCCACCCAGACCGCGAGCCCTCCGAGCAGCCCACTCTGCCACCCCCCACTTCCCACTCGGAGGAGCCCCCATGGATGCTCTGACCACCTCTGCTCCCAGGCCCGGGGAGCCAGGACCGGTACCAGCTGGGAGTGCAGGTCTGGGGTCAGGTCAGAGGAGGATGCTCCCATTTCTCCAGGCCTTTCAGAACAGCTTCTCCCTGGCTGAGCCCACACTTCTGCTGGCACCAGCAGCCTCCCAGCCCCTGGGTATGGCGGGGAGCTTCTGATGGTGGGTAGCACTGAAATTCACCCATCCCTTCGAGGTGCATCCTCTGTTGGGGGTATACAGACCTGCTCAGGGAAGCACCTGTGTGATAGGAGACTGCAGCTCCTCCTGGGCTGAGCTCTTCCCCTCCTTGCATCCCTGGTCATTTTGCATCCAAAGCTCCTTGGTTAAAAGCATAAAACCTCCCCTGGCTGTGTAAATGCTGCCACGTTCTGCCCCAGCCCGTGGTCCCACCAAGGCTGTTCCCCGCTGCTCACACCCCCACACCTCTGCCAGTGAGGATCTGCTCCCCACCCCCAGCACAGCATCCTCCCTCAGCCCCAGCCATCCCCTGGGCAGCTGAGCATCTCGAGTTCAGACACATCTCTGCTTCGCCTTGCCTCCATCCTTGGGGCTGCATGGGGCTCATCCTGCTGTGTTTGCTCAGCCCCCCTTGCCCCAGAGTGATGCTGTGTTCCTGGCCAGCCCCAGCGCCACGGGCCAGGGAGTGCAGACGTGCAAATGGGAGCTGCCTTGGCCCCTTGTGGGACACGGAGCTTCGCCTGTCCCGCCACACAGCCCCCTTGAAGGCAGGGAGAGCGGGGGATGGTCTGGGCATCCCAGCCTGGGATGCTCTGTGCATCCCAAAGTTGGATGTGCAGGCGGCTGGGCAGCCAAACTCTTCTGAAAGGCCCAGTGCAGGGAGGGGGTGTCTGGGCAGGGGCTGCTGTCCTGGGTGTCCCATGACAGTGGGGTCCCCGCGTCCCAGCCTCCACCTCCCTGCACCCCTGGGGTTGTTGGGGCCGGCACAGCTGGGCTTGGAGGTTTGGGGAGCACTTTCCTTCCAGCCATTTCCCCCAGTTCTGTTGTTGGGTTTCTTTGCTTTGCTTTTCCTGTTGCTGTCCTGGCTATTCACACGCCATCTCTCTGAGTGCCAAGGCTGCCCCTGAAAGGGCTGGCACATTAGGGAGTCTCCGCACGCTGCCTCCGGAGCCGGCTATGCCAGCGATCACCAGCCACTTCAAAGCGCTTCCTCTCCTGGCCCTCCCACCGGCTGCCAGGGCTGGCGGACACTCGCCGCCCCCAGCCCGATGGCCAGGGCCAGGGAAGCAGGGTCTGGGTTATGGCTGGAGACGGGGGACAACATGGCAAAACACCTTGGGTGCACTCGTCTCCTGGTTTTCCCTCCCCAGCGGCTCTGCTCACAGGCAGGATTTCTTTGCAGCCCATTGGTGGTGGCCTCTGGTCACCTCCCAGGAGCTGATGGGGGATGTACCCTCTGTCCTCGCCAGGCTCTGCTGACTCATGGACCAGAGGATCCCCAGTGCCGGCCATTTGGGCATCCAGGCATGACGTGCCAGGAATTAAAACACCCAGACACTGGCATTGCCCTTCAGCTCCAGCCAGGGCTCTGGTGGCCATTGGCTTGAATTAACTGAGTCACTTGTGATGAGACATGGAGGCTCCTCTGCCCTTGTCACATATCCTGGGTTAGTAACACTTGGAGTGAGGATAATACACCTGCAGCGCTGATTTCCTTGGGCTGCGTGTCATTTGAACATTGGCTTATTCTGGAATATTTATAGTTATTATTTCTAAGGCCACTTAGGAGCAGTGAATAAGCTCTTTTCTCGCAGAGCAGGCACCTGTGCAGTGTTTTGTTGGTTCAGAATGCCTCAGCTTCCACCTTACTGGAGTTTTCATGATTTCTGCCACCCCTAAGCTCAGTATATTTCATAGCAGCCAAAGGACTAAGAATTTATCAGAATTTATCCCTGGGACAGAAAAATGTCCCTGTTGCCCTGCCCAGTTGCCCACAATAATTTCCTACATGGAAATTTTATACATGCCAGTCTCCTCCGTGCACATTTGGTCCCTTCTCTGGGAGCAAGGTAGGGCAACGGTGCTTTGAGAATAATTAGCCATGCAGGGTGCCAGGGGAGCTGACAGTGCTGAGGCTCAGGGTTTGCTGTGAAAATAACAATACCCACCCAAAGAGCACGTTCACACACACACAAGGTGCAGCACCTGTGTGCCAAACACAGCTCTACTCTTTGCTTTGTGCTGCCAACACTTACGGAGCTTGGCCGTGGCGGGTGCTGGGTGCTTTCCCCTTCCTGTCACCACCAGCCTGGACGGGCCTTACTGCAGGGCATGAGGACGTGGATGTCATTTTTGGAGGGGAGAAGCGTGGCTGCCCTGCACATAGCAGCCCTCCCCTGGTTTTCACTAGCAAATGCCTTAATCTCTCTCTGGCCTGGGGCTGTGCGGAGTCCGTGATGCTGCAGAGACAAATGTGCCAGTCCAACGTCTTGCTCTGCTGTGCGAGGGTGGCTGGAGCTCTCAGCAGCTCCTGGGCTTGGAATGTGCTTCAGCTGCTCTGTGGGAAAAACACTGAGGCTTCTCTGCTGCTCTCCAAGAAGCCAACTTGTCTGAGGACTGGCTGAGGCTTCCCTATGGCTGCATGACTTCTGCAGTGCTCCCTTGGTGGAAGGCTTCTCACCAGCCTCCCGCTGCTTTGCAGAGCTGTCTGGGGGCGGACCACTGCCCTGCTGCTCCGCTTCCACTTCCACTTCAGGGAGTGATTTGCAAAGGTGAGGGTAGGTGGTGGTGGTGGTGGAGGCAGCAGAGCATGAGAAAATGCAGTGCTTTTATGGAGGCTGCTCAAGGATGGAGATAACTCCTCTGCATCACCCAGGGAGGGAGAGGGCAGGGCAGCCCAAGGTATGCTGCAGTCCTGGAGCAAGGGCTGATGGCTGGAGGTGTCACCCGATGCAGGTCCCAGGGGAGCTGCCCCTGCCTGTGGCCTTGTGCAGCAGCAGGTTCAACAGCTGTCATGAGTCCTGGTCCCATTCCTTGTCACTTCAGAAGCACCAGAGCCAGCGTGGCCACCAGCATGTGTGCCTCTAGGTGCACGTGGTCATCAGACATGGTGGCAGCGCTGCTGCGGCTCCTGCTCCCTGTGGCATCGTGGCTGCTGTGGGGGGGGGGGGG
>NW_010320298.1:24377-27813 GCF_000700745.2 Antrostomus carolinensis
GGGTGCCCCGGGGAGCTTGCACTGAGGAGGGGGTGCTGGGGCTGCCCGTGGCCACCCTGAGCAGACATTTAGATCTGGAAAGGTGTCAGCTGAGGCTCCTGCTTTTCTGTTATCCACACCATGCTGAGCACAAAGGCTCCAAGGACCAAGGCTCCTCACCCTCCTTTATCTCTGTTTGCGCTGGTGTTGGTGCTGTTGGCATGGTTTACTTAAGATAGCACAAATCCGGAGTGGATGCCCCTGTTTCAGGGAAAGGGATTTTATTTTTTTATTGAACTTGAACTTAAATCTTCCTAGAGCCTTCAGATAAGAGCATGTGCATCCTTCCTATCAGTCTGAACAATGTCACTTTGCAGTCAGCTTAACGTGAAGTGGCGCAAGAGGCATTCACACAGCGGAGGTAGTTTTTGATGGGTAAGGAGAGTAAGAGCTACGAGTCCTTTTGTCTTTTTCTAGCTGTGAAACCACAAGTTTAAACCCATCCCTGTGACAGTAGGTGCTGCAGGGCTCTGCGTGGTGGCCTTTGCCAGTGCGGTGGAAGATCTGGGACGGGTGTCCTTGAACTGGCAATAATCAGTGGAGGGGGTTAAGGGAGCAAACTGCAAGGGATGGGTGAGGGAAGTGAAGCTGTAATTGCTCTCATGAGCTGTGGGGTGCTGGAGGGTCATCGTGGAGGTGGTCAATTTAGTGAGAGGAAAAAGCCCACTTGGTCGCAGCAGCCTGTTTGCTGTAACCCCAGCAAATCTGGCAGCTTACTGATGAAAAAAAAATGATGGGAAAGGCTCATGCTTTGCAGCTGCCACAGACACCTGCCACCGCTGTTTCCCTTCCCCCTGGCCTGCATTACTGTGCTCCTGCTCTGCTTAGCTTCCCAGCGCTGCTTCCTGCCCTCCCTTCTGCAGTGCTTGAAGCTCAGGTTGTTTTAGGCTTGTCCCAGCCATCCCTAAGCTCCAGGGTGACAGTCTCCAGCTGGATGCCTCCCCGCCCAGCCAGGACAGTTGCTCAGATCACAGGGATGTTGTCCACTGCCCTCTCTTACAGCCTGACAGCTCCTCATAGCTCGGTCCTCCATCCCTGTCTGCATGGAGACCTTTGTCCCTTGAAGGAGACCAGGCTGGAGGGCTGCAGTCTGGCCAGTGCCAAGGTTCTAACAGTGGAAAGGGATCTCCAGCTCCTGTGATCATCTTCCCAGCTCTGAAGCATGGTGCAGATGAAGGCTCACTGCCTGTGGTCTTCATCAGAGAAAAATCCCTATCCCTGAGCAGTAGCAAGGAGGTTGGCGCATAGCGCTGGTTAGCAAATATTGCACGAGTAATTCATCATTTAAGTGCTTTCTGGGCTTGCAGCTTTTCCTAACTAAGATGCAGTAGGTCAAGCTTGCAGTCTCCTGCAAACAGCCTGGCCTCACGTGCGCTGGCGGGTGGGCTGGGGAAGGAGCGTGCGGGAAGGATGCAGTGGGAGCAGGGGATGCTGGGGCTGGGGTGAGAGGTGGCAGGGATGGGGCTGGTGTTGGGTTAAAATAGAATGATGTGAGGAGCTCAGGGGATGGCTGGGTGGTGAAGCAGGAGGTGAGGAGGCATGGAGGGGGGTAGGGAGGGAGGAAGGGAGGTGAACTCCAAGTCGGAGGAAGTGAAGATGGCTCTGGAGACAGCTGATCCATCCCTGCCCTGGGCAGGAGCAGCTTTACCTCACCTCTTCCAGGCAGTGTGTCTTGCCTGGTCTTAAACACCTCCCCAGGCCACCTCTTCCAGCGCTTTCCTGCCCTTTCTGCCACGAAGGTTTTCTTCTCATTCAGCTTCGACCTGCCTCATGTAGCTCCAGGGCTGCCTGTGCTCTGTGCAGCAGAGCAGGAGTTGCTTTTCCACCTCACCACCTCGCAGTGGCCTTTCATGCATCGGGATGCTGCTGTAGCTCCCATCACTCCTCTGCTCCCAGGATTTGCATGACCCAGCCTCCTGCCAACTTTTCTTGCCTGCTGGATTTTTCTGGACTTCTGGTCATTGCTTCTCTGGACTTTCTCCAGCAGGTCATGGCTGCTTAATGCATTGTGCAAGCTTCTTGCCCCAATGGGGCTGCCCCATGGCCGTTTCAGACCTCTTACTTCCCCATGACAAATTCCTTTTAAATTCAAATCCTGCCCCCCCTCCATGCTGCCATCTCTGTTGTCTGTCACCCATGTCACCTATGGGATCCCACTCCCAGAGTGGTAGTGAGGACAGCTCCCTGATTTCATCTTCCCAGACAGTTTTGTGCTTGCCTTGTAGTTTCATCCAGATGTGGGTCTGCCCCTCACTCATGGGAGCCTCACTGGAGGCCATACAAAGCCCTTGCTGTGGTGGCAATGGGGTCAATTGGTGATAGCTGTGGGGCCCTGGGATCAGCCGGGTGCTTGGTGGGACCTTGAAGCCCTGTGCAGCCAGGGAAGGTCACTGGGCAGCACTGGTACAGTGTGGGCAGACCTGCCCAGGGGAGTCCCTGCTGTCACTCCTGAGGTCCCTGTCACCTGAGGAACTTTTTTGGTGCAAGCATTAGGGAGCAGAAGACCACAGGCACTAGTCATAGCTCTAAGGGGATGAGAGCACAGCCTCTTCCTCCAATTCGGGGCTGCAGGGTGCAGGGATGGCACCACTTGGCTTTGTGCCCACAAGGGCATGGAGCCCTTTGCAGCAAAGGGGCCTCAGAACAGGTCTGCACCGTGTCTGCTCCCCACCAGCCCCCAGGACACCTCTCCTGGCTCATTCTGCCTGCGTGCAGCTCAGGAAGCACCATGCCCGGTGCACACTATCCACAACAGCATCCCACAGCACCGGGCGGGGGCTGCTGGTCTGGCCCATGCCCTGGGACTGTGGATTTGCTAAGGGCCATGAGATGACTGGAAGGCGTTCATGGTGTTACAGAAACCAATATTTTTAGGATTCTGCCTTGGTCAGGGCAAGCTGGTTGGTTCCTTTGCAATCCTCTGTCAACCATGCAGCTAGTCTTTTAAGAAGGGAGTTGGTACAGGATGGAGCTGAGCAGCGCAGGGGAGCACTGGCTGTCGCGATGGCTGCCTGCTGTGTGCCATGGTGGCCTCGTGCTGTGGCACCGGAGGTTCACGGTGTAGCTGTGCCAGGCGCAACGAGGGACCATGCACTGCGTGGGGGTGACGGGCAGGACCCTGGCTGGTGGTCAGTGGCCACCCAGGGCAACCCTTCACGTAGGCTGTGCTGGTGGCAGGGGATGGTTGTCCCCCGTGGCAGCAGAGGTGGGAGTAGAGCTCTTGTTCACATCCAGGCAGCAGGAGAGGGGACCTTGCCCTGGCGCAGGGAGCGGAGGGTGCGTGAGCAGGCGGGGGCTAGGCTGGGATGTGGGAGGATCGGCAAGTGCTTTGAGAGGCTGATCTGCCGTCGGTGCTAATGCTGCCCCAGGCCTCCTCTTCTCCTCCCCGGTGCCCCCC
>NW_010320298.1:27833-28212 GCF_000700745.2 Antrostomus carolinensis
GGAAGGGGGCCAGGCGAAGCGGCGTCCTGGCGCGGTTCCTGAGGCAGTCTCACCCGCGCCCTGCGCTGCCCTGGCTCTGGGAGAGGTGCAGTGTGAGTAGCCAGCAGTGCTGTGGGGTGCAGGCCTGGCCCCACCGTCTCTGCTATCATACTATTTTTGAATTCTCTTTTGTTTTTGTTTTTTTGTTTTGTTTTGTTTTGTTTCGGTTTTGTTTCCTTTTGTTTTCCTTTCTGTTCTGTCTCCTCGTGTTTGGTCCCTAGGAGCCAGCGCTAAGAAACAGGGCGAGGACTTAGCGGATAATGACGGGGATGAAGACGAAGGTATTTCTGTGCTCGAGGCTGCCACTGCATGACACGCAAAGCAAATCCGTTTGCTCGCC
>NW_010320298.1:28239-30857 GCF_000700745.2 Antrostomus carolinensis
GCCGTGCCGGGCAGCTGCGCGGGGCGGGGGCAGGCTGGCCGGCTGTGCAGGGCACCCAAGCCCTTCTTCTCCTTGGGAAGCTCAAGGGGTTCTTTGCTTTACAAGTTTGCTCCCGCTCTGCTTGAGTGAGGGCAGGGAGGAAGCATGGCAGCTTGGGAGGAGAGGAACCCTCAGGCACCTGGGCCCATTTCACCCCGAAGCCCGGTCACATCCCACCTCCAGCTTCATCCCTCCGGGGTTGGTGACATGCAGCTGGGAGCCAGCGACCTCCCCCTCCACCCTGGACCAGCGCCGCTGTGGTCACTGCTGCAGGGTGGCCATGCCAGCAGCTTGGCACCCTTGGCATCCTCAGGGTACCTGGCTGTGCCCAGGGGACCCAAGGTCCACTCAGACATCATTTCTGTTAACTTCTCTCCTTCTCCACCCAACGCGAGTGAGATCTTACTTGTGACCAGAGCATCAGCACCAGCTGAGGCAGAGTGAACGGGCTCTCAAGCAGATGTGATTCTAGATGTATGCCAGGGCTAAGCAAGCTGCAGAAGAAGCTATTTTTAGTAAAACAAGGTTGTTCATCTGCAGGGCATGGAGTCAGTGTGTTTGGCTGCAGGGATGTGAAGAAGAGGCAGGAGAAAGGGTTGGCCAGGCTGCAGCCCTAACGTGCCGAGGACAGTAAAACCTCATGGTGTGCAGGAGTCCCAGGGCAGCTCGAGCATGGCCTGGCAGATGGCGTTTAGGATCTGGGAAGCAACTGAAAAGCTTTTTCTTTGGCAGTACCAAAACCCTGTTGTTTTCTCCCACTAACCTGTGCCCCAGAATCTCTTGTACCAGGGCATAAACTGGCATTCAGCCTAAGTGACTTGACTGTGCTAAATCCCCGCACACTAAAAAGAGCTGCAGCAATTAGGAGCCATTTATTCCCTGGTACGTCTCTGCTGCAAGGTTGTCCCTTTGTGTGTTGGTGGGAGCGTGTGGCAGTGACGAGAGGACACGGGGACCAATGTTCCTGCCCTTTGCATTTCAAGCAGGTGGCCCTGGAAAGAGCTGTCCTGCCGTAGCTCTGCTGCACGGGCAATGTCTGTCCCAGAGGAGCTGCAAGTGCTTTTCTCTCCCTAGGTCTGTGCATTTGCCTGGCTGTGTCCTGGCAATAGGAACAGAGCTGGCACAGGTTTCTCCATGTCCTCATTGTCCTGGAGGGGAGAAGTTTTCCATATGGAAGGGGGGCCACCCTTAGCCATGCTGTGTGCCACAGCTGGAGGTGGGGATGGCCAGAGGTATCCATCAGCCTGCCCTGCAGCCCCCTGCGATGGGCAAGCCATGGGGAGGAGTGGATGTGGGCAGAGGTTAGGTGGGTGCAAGGTAACATGTCCACCCTGGCCGAGCATCCCTGATGAGCTGATGTGGCTGTGCCCTGGGAGTCCCAGCCCCATAGGACCACAGCAAGGGCTGGCTGCTGCGATGGGGCATCGCACCGGTGAGGGAGGCAGGCAGGGAGCAGCGGCTGGCCAGGTCAGCCGAGGCTGAGCAGCCCCAGCAAGCGATCAGCCCACCTGAGCAAGGCACCGGGTGCAGGTGAGCACAAGGGAGGGCAAAGTCCATCAGTGCTGGCTCGCCAGCCCAGGAGAGAGCTGGACACCACAGGCATGTGGGACCTGGCACCATCTCCACGATGGGTGCAACCACTTCCTCCTTGTAGCATGGGTGAGATGTACCAGGAGCCAAGCACGGGTGTTCCTCCCTCGCACCCAGGCTTGGCTCCATGAGGGGTCCCAGGCCAGTGGGGCAGAAGGGACAGGACATCCCCCAGCCAGGGTTAGTTGAGAGAGGGAGCATGGCTGCTCCCTGTCCCTTAGGCTCCCACAGTCTTTCCTCCCCGGCACTCGGGGTCCCATTCCCCATCCTCACTCCATTCCTCATGCCCTGTCCTTGTCCAGACGCCGTGCTCACCTCCCTGACACACACACGTGCACACACTGTCTGCCTCATCACCATGTCTGTGTTTGGGCACTGGGGTGCCATGGGCTCACATCCAGGCAGCCAGCAGGTTTCTGCCTTCCCAGGGGAATGGGAAGCAGGGGCGGGAGAGTCAGACACTGGAGCACTCACCAGTGCCCCCCCACCTTCCAGGTCCTGCACACCCCATCCCTGCCCCCCAGCAATGCCAGCTTCCAGGGCTCCCGGAGCTGAGGGCTTGGGTCCAGCCAAAGACGGGACTCGGCTACATCCCAGGGCTGGACTCTGCAGCTCCCACCCGCAATGGAGGTGCCACTGGTCTGGTTCCTGCATGTGGCCAGAGCCCGGCTCTGGGGAAGAGCAGCCAGGTCCAGCATCTCTCCCCCACGTGCTGAGACCAGCCAGAGAGGGGCTGTTGGGGTTGGCTCAGTGGTGGTCAGCTTTGGAGGTTCAGGCTGTGTCCCCCAGAAGAGCTCTGAGTTTGGCTCCTAACCCCCCTCCCCAGTCCTGGCAGCTGGCATTGCCCTCGTCCTTGGTCTGCCTGTCGGGCAGGGTGCTGCGGCTGTTGGCAAGGTCCTGTGTTTAACTGCCTCTCCTTCCAGACATCCGGGACAGCGGGGCCAAGCCGGTGATGGTGTATATCCATGGTGGCTCGTACATGGAGGGCA
>NW_010320299.1:0-247 GCF_000700745.2 Antrostomus carolinensis
GGATCCCCCTGCCAGGGTACTTGGCAGTGGCTGTGGCCACCATGGGATGACTGGAGAACCCGTGTGCTTAGCCCATGGCAGGACTGTGCCCACGTGTGTTTTGTCACCCGGTGGGGGATGGACCCCCAGAGATGCCCCCCTGACCCCTACCTGCACTTGAAGCGTTTCTCTGCCCCGGCCACCTCGGCCAGCTTGCGCCAGCCCCGGACAGCGTTATCCAGGAGCTGGCAGAGCCGGGCCACCACCC
>NW_010320299.1:469-1261 GCF_000700745.2 Antrostomus carolinensis
CCAGCCGCCCCGGGGAGGTGCCAGGAGCGGGCCGGGCAGTGCTGCTGGATCCAGCCACCCACAGCCAGCCAGGAATGACACAAGTTCCCCCTCCATGCACAGAGGACAAGAGCCGTGCCAGTGGCACAGGGGACCCCACTCACCCCCAGGCCTTGGGCGAGGAGCCAGGGCCACGTTAGCCCAGCTCTTTGTGGGATGGGGTCCAAGGAACTGGAAAAAGGTGATGCTTCCTGTCACCTTCCTGGTCCCTTCAAGGGACACAGAAAATGGGGCCCATCATGGAGGGATGAGCCTGGGCACCCCTCTCCTGGCAGAGACCCCAGTGGGTTGGCAGCAGGTCCCTTACTGTCCCCAGGCCCCTGGGTGGTGGCTGCAGAACCAGCACGAGCCCTGCTGGGCCACCACGAGGAACCCACAGAGGAGTCAGGGGAAGGGACACAGGGGTCCTGGGACTGGACCCACCTCAGCTCCCCTTGACCCCCCAGCAAAGGGAGCATGGCACAAATCACCCTGGATGGGGGCAGCACCCAGGGACAAGCTCTCTCCTCCCCCTGGGTCCCTCCCCACCAACCCATCTGGTGTGGGTGCTTGTCCCCAGGACCAAGCCATCCACAGCAGCTGACACTCACCCAAGCAAGGGGGGGCTCAAAGATGGAGGGCAGGGACTTGGGTACCCCCTCTGCTCACCTGCTGCTGGATTTGAGGGGCTGGCCACGCTGGGAGGTGGTGAGCGGAGGTCACACTGCAGGACAGGCACAGCGGGTACAGGGCCCTCACCGCTGGATATGGTCC
>NW_010320300.1:0-335 GCF_000700745.2 Antrostomus carolinensis
TTTTTTGGTGCAAATGCACTGTGTCCTGAATTCAACCAGGGGCACCGAGCTACTGAAAGCACCCAGGATCCATCCAACAAGGAAGGGAGACCCCAGCTCCCAGCTGTGCTTTGACCAAAGATCCAGGACAGCATCTCTCTTTGGACGGGGAGATGCTCCAGCACATCATGCTGATGTTCACCACTACTCTGCAGGTCAGCAAAGCCACCTCCCTGCTCCCCTCCTCACTCCTGCTGGAGCACGAGTGCAAAGTCTGGTGCATAAAACTGTTTTTACCGTCCCATGTTTGCAAGGTGTCACAAAGTGGTGCTGGCACCAGCGGCAGGGGGCGGGGC
>NW_010320300.1:390-14535 GCF_000700745.2 Antrostomus carolinensis
CTCCACTGACAAATTAGAATCTGCGGCTCTGTAAATATAAAGCCTGTTATCTATAATTGTGCAGCAGGTCACAGGTGTCAAAATTGGTGTCAGATCTGCCCAAAAGGACTAGATAAGGGAGGGGGAAAAAAAAAAGAAGTAATAATTTCTGCGGAGGTGCTCATCTGCTCCCAGGGGTACTGTAAATCCAGGTCTGGATTAACCCAAACCAGCCCTGGTTAATGTCCAAACCTGGGATTTCTCAGGCCCTGCAGAAGCAGACAAACACAAAATCGATATTTTCTCTAACTATTGCTAAGTTTTCTTTATAGATTAATTTCTCTTTAATAATCCCTGCAGCTGTGGGTCTCCAGAGCTCTCCCTGCCATGGGACCTTCTCCTGCCCCACGGCTCCATCCCAGGCTGCGGGGCAGAGGGAAGGTGTGAGCAGCCTGCCTTACTATGGGACTGGGGCTTCAGTCCCATGAACCCCTCCTGCAAACCCAAACCTGCTCTGCCTTCCGGGGAGCACACAGCATCCTTCCCTTGCAAAGGAGAAAATCTTTGTTTCCCCTCTCTTGATGTCAGGTGTCTTTTTTAGATGGTGATGAGAAGCACCACGCTGTGGAAATGCAGCCAGATTAATACCCAGATTTACACGCCGGACCCATGTTGTGCCAGGAGATCATTTTGTCCCTTATTAGAGTAATTTCTGCTCTGAAGGCTTGTTCTCGGCTCCTGCCACTAAGGGGGAGTGTTGTCACACTGCAGAGCTGGCCATGAGACCTCTCACAGCTGCTTCCGTGGGAGAAGCAGAAGAGAAGGACTCACCACAGCATCACCCAGGGGAGGGCAAATACCCTCTTGTTTGTTATCAAAGGGGAGAGTGACCCAAATTTCAGGCCCGTCTCAGACAATAAGGGCAAGTCTCATCCTTCCCTTGCAACCAGATGGGTTTGACAGCATGGACCAAGAGAGACTGCTTGACCTACGGAGCTCTTTGAGGCTCGAGGAGGACAGATGCTGATGAGGATGCAGGCTGGTGGATGAATGCTTGGCTATCTGGAGAAATGGGCTTTCCTGCTACAGGAACGAGTGGATGAAGAAGAGGAGAAGTGCTCTGAAGCCTGCTGTGGAAATGGTCCCTCCCTGCTGGAGAAGCAGGGCTTTGTCACTTGTCAGGGTAGGGCAGTTCAGGGTCTCTGCTTGTGAGCACTTTCATATGATCTGTTGCTCATGTCATAACCTTGAGGTCAACTTGAGCCTGTAAGTTATTCCCCTGCCATGTGAGATACACTAGATATGTGGAACTCAACCCTTTCCCTTGTTAGAACCCCAGCCCCTTTGCCTATGAAATGCAGGTAACTCCATTCATCTACATTTTGTACCTTTCCTTACAAGGAATTCTGGGATCTGCAGATGCCAAACATACTTGTTTATGGCTTGCTGGAGTTAGAGTTGTGAGTTTTCTTTAAAAATATATTCTGTTTTCAGTTACTTATTTCATCAAATGCCATCCTTTTTCTCTTCTTCTTCCAGGGCCACCCAGGGGTTTTAGTCACAGAATTGGAATGAGCTGCAAAAGGGATAAAAACCATTCATGGGAACCTTGAAAGAATTGTCTGAGCTCTATGAAATGAAGATTAAAAATAAAACAGGTAGTGAAGCTCAGGCTCCAGCACGAACATCTTATAAATACTTGTTAATGAAACAGAGAGCTCTCCCCACCACGCTGGGCAGGCAGCGCGGGAAGGAGCTGCCGTCTCCATCTCCCAGGCTGGTAAATGGGAGCAGAGCCTGAGGGCAGGAAAGTACAGCACGTTAGAAAATCTACCAGCTCCTTGTGAAACATGTTTCTGTTGCTTCCTCCCCACGTAAACCGGACAGGTGAGCTCTGCCGTGGGTTATTTCACAGCTGGTGTGTGTGAGTGGTGGCACCTGTAGAAAACTCCAGCTCCTGGGGAAGGTGTGGAGGAGGAGGAGGAGGAGGAGGGAGACAGAGCCATAATCCCATGCTGTCTTCAAGCACAGCCTTCTGGTGCTTTTGATTTGGGGGTGAAACAAAGGACTACGATGACTGGCTGCTACCCTGTGTGAATGGGAGACCTCAACTGTGGCTGAGTGTCTGGGCTGGGTTTTGCCCTGGGGCTGCTGGTGTTTATGGGTTGGCTGGTTGCATCTGGCTTGCTTTTGGATCTGAGCACCCAGAGGTTTTTTTAACAGCTGTGAGTTGGTGAGTAGCCATGGCAGGGCTCTGGCTTGCTACCACCTGGGAACCTGCTGGGCCAGAGACCTGGCTCTGAGCGCTTCCAGCACTTGTCCTGTGTCTGGGCTGACATTCATGGCTCGTGTTTCTTCCCAACACATCACCAATATTCCTATAACACATTCCTCCAGACTGGCAGTGCGAGTATTTTTCAGGTCAAACCCAGACAGATCCCACCCCTCCCACTCCTCTTCATCCAAAGCCCCTCTGGCGTGGTGAGCAGCAGAGCCCAACCGTGAGAAGTCCTCATGGCTGTGTGAGATGGCCAGTCCCTGTGGCTCCAGTCACAGAGCAGTGTCATGCAGATGGCAAGAGACTGATTTGACCCCAAAAGGCTTTGGAGGGCTTCAGAAGACCTCCAGCCAGTGTGCCAGGATGTGGGTCTTGGGGCAGCCCCTGTGATGGAGCTATGTGATGTGGTGGGCAGCAGGTTGGGCTGGCAGGAGCCAGGGTGGTGATGCTCTCGTGCTTCAGCTGAGGTTGCTATGTTGTCCCTGAGACCTGCTGGGCTTTTCAGAGCCCTACTTTTTAGCTGGCAGCAGTGGGGTGAGCTCCCTGGAGAGGCTTTGTAGCTGTGGATGACTCTTGAACCCCTCTGTGTTGTGGCTACCTGGCTTGGTCACATCTGGCTCTTGGCCATGGGAACGTTGCTGGCATGTCAGGAAAGGAGTTGCTAAGGAAGTCTCTCTAGGGACTACCTTTGTCTTTCCCAAACTCTTGTGTGTGCATCATGCAGAGCCTTTCTGGTGGTCCAGTGAACCCAAGAGCAGCTTTGTGTTGCTGCTTTCCCATGCGTTACCCAGACAGTGTGAGCTCTGTTACATGTTGGTACTCTACAGCTTCTACCAAAAGCTCTTTCATGTTGACGGACCTTATTTAAAAGTCAGGCCATTATGTATAAGCACAGCAGTCCAGACACCAACACCTCAGATCAGCTGAGCTTCCCCATGAGCTGGTTCTGTGCCTCTATGCCAGATCATAGAATCATAGAATGGTTTGGGTTGGAAGGGACCTTAAAGCTCATCCAGTCCCAACCCCCCTGCCAGCAGCAGGGACACCTTCCACTAGACCAGGTTGCTCAAAGCCTCATCCAGCCTGGCCGAGAACAATTCCAGGGAGGGGGCATCAACAACTTCCTTGGGCAACCTGTTCCAGTGTCTGACCACCCTCACAGTGAAGAACTTCTTCCTAATATCTAATATCAAATCTCCCCTCTTTCAGCTTAAACCCATTTCCCCTTGTTTTGTCATTAACTGCCCTTATGAAAAGTCCCTCCCCAGCTTTCTTGTAGCCCCTTCAGGTACTGGGAGGCCGCTATAAGATCTCCCTGGAGCCTTCTCTTCTCCAGGCTGAGCAGCCCCAACTCTCTCAGCCTGTCCTCACAGCAGAGGTGCTCCAGCCCTCGGATCATCCTGATGGCCCTCCTCTGGACTTGTTCTAGCTGCTAAATACCTCCATCCAGCCCACCTTCCCCTTCTCCCACCTTCCCCTTCTCCTGGCTCCCATCAGTTGAGCCCAAACCTGCTGACAACTCCAGCTTTGTGTGTCTTGGATGTGTACCTCTCATCAGCCTGTTCCTCAGGGCTTTGTGAGACCAGGGCCGTGCTCTGGCAGCAGTGTGCTGTGGGAAAGCTGCCTTTGCCCAGGTAGATTTATCTGTTACATGTGGCTGGTGCGTCTGGAAGGCAATCGGTTGGGCTATGTGTTATTTACTGCCTCTCAGACAAAGTAGGTCACCAATCCATCTTGAATTTATTCTGTGTGATGCAAAGAAGAAGGCAATGAGATCCTATTTCTTCCCTGTCCTCCTCCTCCCCACCCACAGGCAATAGAAGGGAGAACAGTGAAATTCTGAGGAGAAAGCCCTGATCTGGTGCTGTGCTGAGCTCTTGGTCCAAGCAGAAGCTGTGACCCCAAGCAGGGGATTCAGGGTGGTATTTGTGTTGGAAAAGGCATGCTTAAGCATAAAATGTTTGTGTTATTCCTTCTGTTGCTTTTTTCTGGGTAAGCGACCTCAAGAGGTGTCTTTTAAGATAAAGTGAAGGGAGATGAACTATTTTTCTGCCTGATAAAAAGCAGTGCTGGGTGTTTTGGAGTATTCTGTGTCTGGCTGGAGACCTGCTAAGTTTCCTCTGATATCAGGAACAAGCCACAATGAAGTACAAATTTTTTCCCCATCTCTCTCCCTTATCTGGTTTCAGATTCTAGCTGGGGATTTTACCCATGTCCATCTGGCTCTGGGCTGGCTGCTTTCCTCTCCTGCCCCTGGGACCACATCCTGGGACAAAGGTGATGTCAGGATATCAGAATGACTTTGGGAGATGGAGATGACCAGGTGGAGGTGGGAACCTGGTGAGAACACAGCAGAATAACTCAGTAAGGACAAAGCCCCAACTCTGCATCAGCCAGCAAAGGGGAGGAAAGCAAAGCTGCTGTTTCTGAGGATAAAACCTCCTCCTGAAAAAAAATATAAAAGCCATTTTGGATGTTACTGATAAGGAATCAACTAAATTCCTCCTTTCTGTGTCCCCATCTCTGCGAGAGATCATTTAGCTATTCAGGGAAGGTTTAGCACACAGGGCTCTTGAAAGCATCTTGGTGCAAGCGCTTGGAAAATGCTGTCATTTAAATCCATAATAGCTCCGTTAGAAACATGCCCCAGGCATCGCACGTCAGCTCCTGGTGTCACCCAGTACGTGTCTGGGAACGCTTCCTACCACCCCTGACGTCAATAATGTGAATCAAACACAACATCAGCCTGCTAGGGCTCACAGGCAGCTTCAGACTGGGCCAAAAAGTGGTCCAGCGTGCCCAGGTGGGCTCCCAGCAAAGGCTGGGGCTGTGCCACACAGCCTGGTGTCCCCATGGGCAGGACACCCTCCCAGACAAGCTTTACTAGGACATCTACCTGGTGCCAGTAGGTCTGCTAGCCCTGCTTCTCCCTTGGTTTGGTGGGAGAGGCAAAGTGAAGTGGGAAAGAGATCAGTGAGTCTTTTTCTCAAAAAGTAATAACAATATGTAATGATAATGAGACAATAATGGTGTAATACAGCTTCTGGAAGCAAACAGCCAGGTGCCATCAACTGGGGCAGCACCCCACATCAATGGGACAGGTGCTGATCTCTCCTCTCTGGTCACCAACGCCAGGAGCAGAGGAAATGGCAGGAAGATGTGGCAGGGAAGGGGGAGGTTGGCCATGAGGAAAAGGTTCTTGAGGCAGAGGGTGGTGGAGCACTGGAACAGGCTCCCCAGGGAGGTGCTCATGGCACCAAGCCTGACAAGATTCCTGAAGCATTTGGCCAAGGCCCTCAGGGACATGGTCTGAATGCTGGGATTATCCTGTGCAGGGAAAGGAGTTGGACTGGATGATCCTTGTGGGTTCCTCCCAGCTCACAACATCCTGTGATATCTTAGTGATGCTCAGACAGCCGTCCATAGCAGAAGGTGTGAGGAGACCCTGCTTAGCTTGAGCTTTTGGTGGCAGTATCGAGGGTAAAGAGGAAGGTCTGTTAGATCCTCCACTCGCGTCCCCCCCTGTTCTTCTGATAAAATATGGAATTGGGAGATTTTTGAGAGCGCTGCCACAGTTACTGAAATGCTTTTATAACACTTAGTGCTTGCTTCTGCCCACACGTGCTTCTGAATAATCGTAAGTTTCTTCTATAATTACGTTTATTACACACTTGCTATGGTGACACACCATCCTGTGCTGGGGATGAGAGTGCAGCCAAGCTGGAATTCTGCTCCAAACAAGCAGCTGATTCCCGGGACGTGGGAGGGAAATCCTTCCATAGTCTTTCTGTCACAGAATCCCAGAATGGTGGGGGTTGGAAGGGACCTCAGGAGATCATCCAGTCCAACCCCCCTGCCAAAGCAGGTTCCCTACAGTAGATTACACAGGAAAGTGTCCAGGTGGGTTTGAACATCTCCAGAGATGGAGACTCCACACCCTCTCTGGGCAGCCTGTCCCAGGGCTCTGTCACCCTCACAGTAAGAAGTTTTTCCTTAAGTTTGTCTGGAACTTCTGCTGTCCCAGTTTGTGCCTGTTGCCCCTTGTCGTGCCAAGCTCCCCCTGCCCAAGACAGCATCACAGCAGAGTGCACAGAAATTAATAATATGATCATCTTTCTTGTGTATTTTGGGACCAGCAAACTAATTAATAATGATGGGTCAACAGTTTTTAGGCTTTTAGGATTAACACCAGGTTTAGAAGAGCATCATGTGCGTGTCTGAGCTGCAGTGTGCAGGTGTAAGCAGACAGGTTGAAGTAAATAATATATGACCCACTTTTTGAAAGGTTTAAAAAATGTTTATTTCTTGAATATAAAGGTTACAGATTTAATCCTCTTCTTTCCCACCTGCCCCAACTTATCTAATTCCTCTTATTTAGGGCAAAACAAAGACTTTTGCTTTATCAGGTAAATGAAGTTTTTTGGGTGAGATGACCTAGTCCCATAAACTTCACATTATTTTAAGAATTTTGTCCTTGATGTGTTGCAGGGACAAATTGGCAGCTGAGGTGTTGGTGGCATCTCATGTCCCAGCAGAGGGTTGCTGAGACTTAAGAGATCAGTGGAGCTTCATGTATGGGCTGTAGTTGAGGAAACCTGTGATGTCCACGTGGCTTTGTTGTGGGGCAGATCCTGGGTTGAACAAGCTGTGGACTGTGCTGTGGGGCAAGTCTTCACATTTCAGCTTCAATGCTCTGCTGTTTGGTGTTAGAAGCTTTCTAAAGGTTTCCATTTCTACAGATGTGACTTATTGCTAGGAAAAAAAAAAAAAGGTTACACTGAAGTCCCTCCTTTCTAGAGGTGCCCATCTGCCTTTGCAGGTCTGCTGCTCCCAGAAGGTAAAGTGAGCAGAGGGCTGGGACCTGCTGGTTTGCAAGAGCAGCTGTGATAGTCTTGTGGGTACTGGCCCTTGAGCTCTGTCTCCTGTCATAGTTGTACCTAAAGGCTATTTTGCAGTGACCTCACTTGGAAGTCAAAGGAAAGGAAGGTTCTCAAAGTTTCTCACTCTCTGTGAACTTAGGGTAAGACCATACAGCTCCAAATAATGGAGAACTCACTGGAGATGGCACCCCTCAGTTTGCTTTTCAGCCTGGGGTCCCAGACCTGTAGCCACTGCAGGAGAGGTGACTGGAATATCTGCCGTGGCAAGGACTGAGAGAAGGACCAGCTCTACCTGGAGAGCCCCTTGGTCTCGGGTGGATTCCTTGCAGAAAAGTGATGGAGCAGGACTGGCTTTAAATGTGATGTCCTTTCTGAAAGTGGTTTGATGTGGGGATGAATCATCTGGATGAGTTGGCCAGGACTCTGCATCTAATTGCTGAACCAGGGTGTACATCTCCCACTTGTCTTGTAGGGCACAGTAAGATGGTTGCTGTGGGTGCTGGGCTCTGCAGATGCTGTTTGGGTAAGGGTAGAGCACCTTGCAGCTGGCACAGTGCCTTCCTGACACATTTGATGCTTGTACCAGCCTGGTCTGATGCCAGTGCTAATGCTGTGTTGAGCAGAAGGTTGGATGAGACACCTCCAGCCTGACTTATCTGATCACCTTCCAACACAGCAAAGTTTTGCCAGCCTACCTTGGACGTGGATGATCACTCTCATCCTGCTGTCTGGGCTAACACAAGCCACCGCTGTCATGCTGGGCTGCAGGTGGAGGCCAAGGAGTCCCCTTGCCTTGCTGCACTTCAAGCCCCTTGGCATGCCAGAGAGATGGTGAGACCCTGCCTCCCTCTGGGTAGACGTGTCATGAAGCCTTTGCCATGGTGATGATTCTTTCCCCTTCATCTCCTGGTTGTCTTCATCCCCTCTTCCTTACCCCTGTCCTTGCCAACCACTCCTCTCTTTTCCTCTGGACCTAGTTAACCTCAGCACCATGAAGACAGCCCTTCAGACAGAGCTGGGCCAGCTCAGCCCCTCTGAGGAAGCTCCTTCCTGCTCCCCCAGCAGAGACCATCCTCCTGTCTCACACTGGAGATTTCCTTCACCCCAAGGCAGAGGACCCCAGAGCACTGGGCGATGCAGGGTGAGGGGTGTCGTTAGCACCCCAAAACGATTCCCAGGCGGTGAGCACGGGCAGCCTACCTGCCAGGAGCCAGCCAGCCGCAGTGCACAGCGTGCTGGGTACCAGATGGGTAATGAGTGCATGAGCTGCTAATTAAAATCTGAGCGTACTGCTTGTGCAACGGACCTTGAAATGCTCTGTTTGCACAGCTGATGGGAGAGAGTTCGCGCTGCTGCAGGAACTCTGAGCTGCACCTATGGGAACCCCTGAGCCTGCCCCGCTGCCTCCCCGACCTGCAATGCTGGGGTCCTTGTGCCACCATAGAGGACATCCTGCTCCTACCTGGGGTCATCCCAGAGGCTACAGCCCTTGCAGCAGAGCTGGGATAAGGTCTTGGTTCAGTTTGTACTGAAATTATGTTTGAAAGTGCTGGTTGTGATTTTCAGGGAGGGAGAAGTGGGTGTGTGGGCTGACCCAGGTGCTCTGGGGAGCTGTGACCAGGCTGTGGGCTGTGGTGGCAGGGAGGTGGCTGGGGAGCTGCAGCCCTTCGTACTCCTGGGTGACTCCAGTCTGCAGCACCTGCCCCAATCTGGCTATTTGCTCACCCCCACCTGTGTGTTGGAGGTCTGGGGGGGTTCGGTTTATTCCCTGTTTTGCAAAGTGCTTTGAGATCATTGGAGGAAAAATGTAGTTTTAGATGGTTTGTGTAACAAGCCAGACCTCAATTCCTTCTCCTCTTGTTCTTGCCTGTCCATGAGGTCTGGGCAGATTCAGCGTTTACTCAGGTGGTGAAGTCAAACATGGTCAGTGCACCAGTTGGACTTGGCACACAAACTAAGGGTGAGCAATAATAGATAATCCCTCTTATAATGAGCACAGAAAATTAAACAGAGAGGGCAGGAAGGTGGCTCTCTATTTTCCAGAGACTGTTCCCAAGGGACTTTCTTACCACCTTCACTGAGCAGGTCCTGCCCTGCAGACCACGGCTGTTGCTTTGCCTCCAGGTGTATAAATGTCCAGGAATCTTCTGCACTTTTTCCCCCCTCCAAGCAGTTGTGCTCGGTCAAAGTGCTTCCTTCCCCCCAGGCTTTGATCCTGCAGTAAAGTCTGAATCGTAGAATATGCTGGTGCAATGATGAGGGTGGCAGCCGGAGCCCAAGGTCTGGACGCTGCTGAAGCTTGGTGTGAGTTTTGGGTCAGGGCTGACCTGGAGCTGAGTCCTCAGTGTTGGTGCAGAGTATTTTGTGAGCTGCTTAATGGAGTGGTTCTCACAACAACCCTACAAGACAGAGAAATACTATGACACGGTCTCTACTCCCAGGGAACAAGGGACAGGACAAGAGGAAATGGGCTCCAGTTGTGGCCAGGGCAGTTGAGGTGGGATGTGAGGAAGAATTTCTTTGCTGAAAGGGTTCTGAGGCATTGGAAGGGGTTGCCCAGGGCAGTGGTGGAGTCCCCATCCCTGGAGGGATTGAAGAGTCGTGTAGACACAGTGCTGAGGGACATGGGTTAGTCGGGGACTTGTCAGTGTTGGGTTCATGATTGGACTCCATGAGCTTAAAGGGCTTTTCCAATTGAGGCCATTCTGGGTATGAGGGGAGACAAGGTGTGGGGGGGCTGCGCTGCGGAGCCTGGACCCCTGCTCTTCAGCTCTGACTACAGAGCAACACACTTGCCCCTCTGTAATGGGGCAGAAAATCACTTGTAAAAGAAAACTCTATGGAGGAAAACATGAATTTCTGGAAAATTCCATCTCCACACCCAGATGCTGATGCAGGGTCTGTCCTGTGCCGGGCAGGGACTGAGGGATGCACAGGGGTCCTGGGCTCAGAGGTGTCCCTTTGCAGGAATCACCTTTTCCAGACCAACTTTCTGAGAAAAGCAGCGCTGCCCTGTGGGAAGAAGCCCTTTTGATTTGCTAAAGGCGGGATCTTCCATGCTTCATGGCTTCCTAGAGCCATTCCTTAACCTGACAAGTCGACCAGCCAGCCCAGAGCAATGATTCTAGCTGCTTGCCAGGACGTTTCTTTTTACCCCAATAAACTTTCCCACTCCTTCTAACTCAGCTGATGAATCTGCCTCGAGATGCAGAGAAGGGTCTCCAAAACAATGAATCCACGTCAAAAGATTTGTGAGCAGCCAGCCAAACAATTCCAGCCACAGAAAGACACGAGAAAGAACATAATTCCCCAAAGCGCTGCATTATTGATTAAGCATTTGTGATCCATAAAACACAGTAACAACGTGGGGCTGGCTGCAGAGTGAAAGCTACCACAAAGGTCGTCTTCTACTCTCTCTGATCCTCAAGGACGAGGGGAAAGTAAGCTTAGTACCAAGCAGGAATTCATTTGTATAATGATTTTTGATGACTGGCAAAGGTTATTTTATGATTAGCCATCTAATTATAAAATGGCCAACGATGTCATCTTATCCAAATCTACATCAGCTAAATTATGAAATTCCCTTGTTTTATGCAAATTCTGGAAATATTGCTTCTCTAACCTGCCAACCCTGCTGTCTGTCAATAAGGTTTGCGTGGAGCATAAATCTTAGGGCAGTGCCAGAGCTCGATTCAACTACAAATAAAAGGTGGTGAATTAACTCTGCAGGAGTCCCCAGCGGGTGATGGACAATGGCAGAGGTGTGAGCACAGGGCAGCTGTGGGTGCTTGACCCCATGGTGGGGCTCAAGCTGGGCTGCCCCATGCGGGGAGGTGCTGGGGTGGGCACAGGGAGGTAGGAGACGTATTTCTAGGGAAGGGTTCATTGTCCAGCTGAGGGACTGGAGATGTGAGATGTCCTCGCCCTCAGGCTGAAGGAGAGCTGGGCTGTGCTGGCTCTGCTGCATGCTCCATCCTTTCTCGCCCTTTAAACCACCTGCTGATCTCTCTCTGCTTTAATTTCTCTTGGTCAGCTGGGGTCAAGAATATTTTTTCCCCTGCATTGCAGGTCAATAGCTCTGAAGAGCACTGCTGAAAGCTCCTACAGCAATGGGCCATGAAGTACAAATACTTCCTGTTCTTGTCCTCTCCCAGTGCTGCTGGAGGGTGGATGGGGGAAACTGAGGCACAGGTCCCTGCCCTGGGATCCCACCTCCAGTGGAGCTCGTGCATGGCCGTGTCCCTGCCTGTCTGTGCTACACCCCAACCTTTGCTCGTGCTTCATATGGACAATTTGTGGTCTCTGGGCAAAAGTGTGAGTTCCAGGGACCAGCAGATATGGTGACCAAGGCCGTGCCGGTCCATGCTTGTTTAACTTGCAGTAGGGTAGGCTGCTGTGACCCCCGGGCAGCCTCGGGGTGGGCTCAAGAGCCCATCTCCCCTACGTGGGGGGACCTGCAGTGGCACTTTAGGGTTAAATGAGTCTTTCTAGAGAGCGGTGGGGTAGTGGCAGAGATCAGGCTGGGCACGGAATGAATCCCATCAAACTTTGTTCCTGGTGCTCTGTGAGCTGCTGCCGGCTGAGCGCTCTGGGGACAGTAAACGTTATGGCTTGGTTACAGCATCCTCCCTTAGATGTGAGATGTGCTAAAAAAATACTTGACCTGTAGACTGTACGATTTAAAACGCTGTCACCACAGGTATTCAAATTGACTCTGGGAGCTGTTGTAACCTCAGAGGTAGTTTGGAAATGGGTACCAGCAGCAGAAAGGTGATGTGAGGGCAGGGCACGGTGCCTGTGACCCTTCCTTCGGTTTCTACTGACTAAGAGCACAGCCCATCGTGTCTCTCCATGTGAAAAAATATCTGTGTGGCCCCAGGGTTTGGGGTGTTTTGAAGATTTGGACTCTATGCACATAGAAAAAAGGATCTTGAAGTGTTTGTGTGTGAGAGAAACTAGGTGGATGGGTATGGGGTGACTTGCAGGTGCAGTGTGAGCTGAGTAAGGGGCTTTGCTGTGATTAGAGGTGGACATAGCTAAGACTTGGATGGAGATGGGCATGGGACTATTCAGAGCTGTTGTGAAAACACTGTGTGTGTGTTTATGGCTTCTTTTCTTGGAAGAGATGCTGATTCCTCATGCTTGAACTTTGTGAAATAGAGTTGATTTAAAAAAAAAAAAATAAAATTCTCAGTTCATAAACAACGAGGGAAAATAAATTGTTGCTTCAGCTTTTTAGTTACAACTCTCTAAACCAGAACATCTTGGCTACTCCTGGGAGAGGACCTTCCTTCCAGTGTGTGCAGCTTCTCTCCTAGCACTGGAGAAGGCAATACTGAAATAATATAGTCTAAGGCTGGTGATTCTTGCAGAGCAGGATGGAAAAACCCATGTGTTCTCCATTCACCAAATCAGGGGTTTGGTTTGGGTTTTTTGTCCACACTTCATGTTCCTGTTACCACAAGCCTTTAATGCTGGGCTCCATGGCTGCTCACCTTACTGATACCTGACAGGGTATCCTTTTATTCCCCCAATTTCTCAAGCCCCTGATCCAATCAACAATATTCTCTGTGTCCCTCTCAGTTTTCTCTGGCTTTAAGAGATGTGTCAGTGGGCTGTAACATCTTAACTCTTTAGACCTGGATAGGACCAAGGTGTGCCACAGGTGGGGTGGTTGTGTATGTGGGCAGGTAAGTTGTGGATAGCCCAGAGGTGTTTGGGTGTTCAACAAGCTGTGGATTACAAGGAAACGTGGGCACTGACCTGTCTTCTAAGACCCAAAGATCTGTGCGTGGCTTGGTTTGGGGTCTGTAGTCTGGGTGTTTGAGACCTCCACTCTCAGCACCAGCCTCTCTTTTTTGCTGGCCACGATGCTGCAGAGGGCAAACCAGCTGGCTTGGGACACGGTAGCAGTTTTACTGTAGGATTGCACAGTTCCTCTTGATTTTTTGGGTGGGCTCCATGGCTGCTCACCTTATTGATGGTCATGGTGGGGACAGCAGTGGTGTCTGGTCCAAATGCACTGCCCTGAGGCAACATTGCCTTCTCTGGGGCCCTGACCTCTGCAGTGGGTACCCCAGAGCTGCTTAGCCTTGGCTGGAGGTGACTTGCTTACACAGCTTATGTTTTTCCTGCAAAATACCATCGACCATCCCTCCTCATCCCACTTCTCCACGTGTTCGTCACAGTGCCGCTCCTGCTCTGCTTTCACGGTGTGTGATGCACAAAGGTGTGAAGAACAAAAAGGGTCATTTTCTACCTGGTCCCCACATCAGTACAGGTCAGTGAAGAGCCCTGAGATGTTCTTGCAAATGTTAGTGGCATCATTGTGATTTGTTTCCAGGGTGTTGCTTTTGGTCCTGAGCCTCAGTAGCATCAGATAACTTTTAATTACTGCTGGGTGTTTTTAGCTTTGGTGGAACAAAGGGATTTTGCCATTTGGATTTTACCGTATGAAATATTAACTTAACTATATTATCTAATTTTTGTGTTAAATATTATATAGCAACAGAGTATTAATATTAAAACTTTAATACAATGTAAATGTCAGAAGGACTTGTAGTGATAAAACCTAAATGAAATGTATTTATCTCTCTGTTTCACTTGTAATAGCTAAAGATTTTCAAGTCAAAAAAGATTTTTTTTCACTTTTCAACAGAAGTGCAGCTTCTTTGTTCTACAAGAAACCATTCCATTAGAGGTTGTTTTGGGTTTTTTTACTACTTCTAATTCTCATGACTTGAAGACCCAGGGTTCTAATGAGCTCTGAGACCAAGACCTGTGGTGATAGATGAGGGTGCTGTCAACTCTCTTACCTTCTCATCCTATTTGTTCCTCTCCCTCCCCTGCTCTGTTCCGAGGAAGGAGATGCACATGCCAGGTGCTGGCTGAAGCTCTTTGCAGCAGGTGGGTACCCACCAGGGTGAGTGGGGAGGGTGGCAGCTCTCTGATGCTGGGTAATGCTCGGACAGGCCCAATGTGACAGTTTCACTGGGCTGGCCCTTGGCC
>NW_010320301.1:0-3329 GCF_000700745.2 Antrostomus carolinensis
CCCCCATCTTCTCATTTGACCCCAATTAACCCCAATTAACCTCTGTGTCCTCATTTGACCCCATGGGGACATCTTTTTGGTCCTTGAGTGACCTCAAGTAACCCCTGTGTCCTCATTTGACCCCAATTAACCTCAAGTAACCCCCTTGTCCTCATTTGACCCCATGGGGACATCTTTTTTGGACTGTGTGACCTCAAGTAACCCCCATGTCCTCATTTGACCCCAATTAACCTCAAGTAACCCCCATGGGTCCCTCATTTGACCCCATGGGGACATCGTTTTTGGGTCTGCAAGAGATCCAGGAGACCAACTGCCCACCCCAGACCTGGGCACCATGAAGGAGATGACCGAGCCAGGCTGGAGCAGGCTGTTCACAGACCCAACACGACACAGACTATGTGCTACAACAAAGAAAATTTTATTTAAAAATAAAAACTTTGTTTTGTTTTTCCTTTTTTTTTTTTTCCCCTGACACGGGTGGATGAAATCCCAAACGAAAGAAGCTCTTTAGTGGGCAGCAGACACAGAATGGAAACAATTAATAAATAACATTAGTAGAACCTCTAAACATTTAACAATTGCATCTGCAAACAAAACGAGGACTTTAAACCAAGTGAACCTTAAAGCTCAGCTACTCTCTGTAAGAATTATTTACCTTCTGTTTGTTTTTTTTTCCTTATTCTTTACAGATCTGAAAGGATTAAATACTGCTATTATATTTTTTTTATATTAATGACACTATTATACTTTTTTTTTTTTTTTTTTTAAATATTTTGTGAAAAATCTCCACATCTTTAACACTGATATTATACAAATTGGTGTTTGTCATTCCAGAGAAAGAACTTTCTTCCCCACTGGGAATTTCCAAAAAGAAAGATTTCTATCAGGAACTTTAAAAATAAGGGTCCTTATTCCCTCACTCATTTCTCAAGTGGCACCTTTAAGAAAAGTGCCCCTGGGAGTTGCATTTTTTTCTTGCTCAACTGAAAAAAAACCCCAGGTTGACAGTAATGACCCTGCCTCAGGATTAGCTACAGTAATGAAATCAGTCTAGTGCAGGAAGCAACATGCTGGATGTGCTCGGAGCCTCTGGGGCTCCCCCGAGGTAAGGGCTCAGTGAAGGGCATGCAGAGAAGCTGTTTGGAGTTGAAATGCAGCCTGTTGGTTCCCAGCAGAGACACTCCCTGCCTCCAGCTGCAGACAGACACACAAGGGCAGTGCAGCAGATAAGTTTTACCACACTCCTGGCAGGTCAGGTCTCATTTCAGACTGCCATTCAGCTATGGTGGCACTCACGTAGTAAGTCAGGTGGGAACCCTGCTCAGAACAGATGACACTTGCCTGCTGCTCGCTGGGCAGAGATGCAAACTGGTCCCACACATCAACTCTTACTGTACAAAGCGTTTTCTGCATCCAGGGTTGACAAGTAGGGGAAAAAAAACAACATTTTTTTTATGAGCAGAACTCCTATTTTGTTATAAGCAAAACCAATCCTGTCCTACAATTCTACTGTTCTTCACACCAAGCTTAGTACAGCACCAATCCAGACAAGTCACTGTTAGTAACAGGTAAAGTAGGAAACCTCCACAGTTGAAATGCTACAAAACACAGTGTCATAGTTGAAGTGACCATTGCCCATCTTTCTTGTCCCTTCTTTTCACCTCTTTCAAAGCAGACTCGTGCTCAAAGGCATCTTTGCAGCGTGTCTAGTTCAGGTTCTTCATTCAGAGGGGTGGATACTCAGATCCAGCCTAGCGATGCAGCATTCCCTTAAGAAAGGCACTAGACATTTGGGGTTTGGTTTTTCTTTTTAAAGTAGCATCATAAAGTTAACTTCTTAAGAATAAAGACAAAGGAGGTGAAGGGGAAAAAAAGAGAAATCAATCTTAGGCTTACCTTTTAGAAAGAACAAGAAAAATACACTGTACAGTGCCTGGATTGACTTCACAGAGCACAGCCAGAAGACGTGGTCAGGACTCTGCTGCACTGCAGTGGTACTAGCAAAAGCTTACATGTCTAAGGAAGAAAAGCCAAGACTTAAAGTTTCTTAAACCAGTTTGAGACACAAACTGCACAGAAAGGACACATGCAGAAAAATCAGTGAAATGTGCCACAAAGATTGCTCTCTCTAATCTCTAAGACCTGGAACAACACCCACAGGAACGTCTCTCGGCACAGAAACCCCAAAGACAGGCCTGTAATAGCTCTGCTAGGCATGATTTCATTTAACACTACAAGGAGCCAATAACAGAGGGCTTGTATGGGACAGAGCATCACTACTCTGGTCACACACACTGTGCAAGACAAGAGTTAAGGCTGTCTAGCTGGCTGGACTTGGCTCTTATGCAGCCTTGGCAGCGGCAAGAGTCACATGCCACACTTGAACACACTTGCACCGCATTTAGAACAGCAAGTCACAAACGAAATGGCTCCAAACCCAACACAGACCTAGTGGTAGTACTGGAGAGAATACAAAAAAGAGGGAAATGAAACTGTAGTGCTCCCTCACACAAGGGTTTTTACCTGGTTCTCCAGGAAAAAGCCAGGAAAAATCTCCTATACGTTAGGACTGGTTGCTGGGGCTCACAGGTGTGACACGGAGATCTGCTGAGAGAATGACCAGAGCTGCCCCAGGCTCCTGCCTCAGCAGCACAAGTGCTGGGCTTGCTTCTCTAGAAGCTCCCACAGCCACACCAGCCAAAGCTGCCATGTATAACAGGCAGGGCACTTCACACAGAAAGAGTAGGACCGGCTCACGATACCGCTGACTGCTGCACATGTCGGCAGAGGAAGGAGAACAGCTCCTCTTCCCCGCGTGCAATACGCACTGACATCACCTTCTCAGCCCCTTCACCAAGGCTGGACTCTGCTCTTGGCTGCCCCTGACCTCTCTCTGCTCCACTGCAGAGCGTGACACTCACTGACATAAATCTCACCAGTGTGCTGCATGTGCAAGTTACAGCCCTGGCCCCGAGACAGCAACGGTGGTGATCGCCTGTAAGTGCTGCAGGAGATCTCCTCACGGCTTCAGAGAATGTTTTCTTTACTACAGAAAGGAGGGGAGTAAAGAGAGACAAGTTCATGCTTTTAAACTGCCTGGAACCCACTGCATCAATTTATAAAGCTGTAGATCTAGACAGAAACTTATACTCTGCATAAAACTGACATTTTATGCTCAGTTCCCTTTGCTAACACTTGTTAAGTCCTCTCTGCCATTTGCAAGCCGCTTCTCTGAGATCTGGGACAGCTACTAGATTCTTTAAAAGGCAAAACTGCATCCAACTGCCATAATCACTCCAACAATATTTCGAGTTGCAACCTTTTGCCTA
>NW_010320301.1:3379-18825 GCF_000700745.2 Antrostomus carolinensis
GGCTAATAGCCTCTTAATGTACACAGAGCACTTGTTCGTCTGTCAGGCTGTGATCTGTGTATCCCTACTTGATTTAAATCCTCTCAAAAGGAATCACACACTCCTTGCTCATCAAGCATATATGAACAGAGTTTAAGTAGCTGAGTATGCAAGTCAGGTTTTTTTCAAAGTAACAGCTGAGTACTGACTTTTAAAGCCAAGTGATCGTTTTACAAACACAGAAGTTTCCCAGATCTGCTTTAATACAAGCTCTGGCAAGACCCTAGAGTAATGGAAATGGAAAGAAGAGCCCTCGTGTTGTTTTGACAGCCATGCAGAGAATTGCTGCATTTCTTTTACTGCAAAGCAGGTAAGATACCAACAAATACATCAGCTGCATCTACCAATTCCACAAAACAGCCTGGCACAAAGACAGCTGGCTCCCACAAAAGCTCTCTGAAGGAGATGATGGAATGTGCGTGAAGGCCACTAGTCTGCGACAGCCACCATGCAATTAAGATAAATAAAACATCATATTTACTGGGTGCAACATTCCTAGAGAAAGAGCACATGGGAGTGTCCAGTGATGGCTGCTCAAGCCCAGCAGGGCCACAAACAAGTTTGAGCATCGAAGCAGAAAATGCTCAAGGCTAAAAAAGGAGAAGCAGCAACTCACTCAAATTCCTCCCACCCCTCTCCCACCCCTCAAAAACACGTAAAACTTTCATCACATCTAGCTGCCTGGAATCTGGTGCTGCCAGTGCTGCTGGCAAGAGGACACACGATGAGAGAAATCCAACTCCCAGCACTGTCAAGATCAAAATACCTGACAGAAACTAGTCACACAATCTCCAGGCAAAACGGGAGGACTCGAATCGTAAGCAATAAATGCTGTTATTGCAGGCAAGAGGGAAACGCCATGGCAAACAGGAAGCAATCCAAAGATTCTTCCAAGGTCTCCTATTTATTCCCAGCAGAAAGTGACCTCCCAGCTGCTCCAAAAAGCCTGAGCCAGACACACAGCAGCGAACAGATCCAAACCTAGTACCATGAACCACAGGACATACCACAGACCTCGAGACTTTGTTTCTCAGAGCATTCACTTAAGAATTCACAGCACAAAACACTCCCCCCCAGCCTCCAGGGCATCAGCTCGGGGATCCCTTGTTGTGATACCTGTCTCTACCAACACCCTGGAAATAAATCTGTTCTCTCAAACAAGAGGTAGGGGTAAAGGACTCCAAGACATACACTGTATAAAACACTATTCTGCTCCATTTCATTCCACTGCTTTGAAATCTGGAACCACAAAAACCTGATAACTGATTCTCTTTAAGAGGGAGGACTGACCTCAGCACGAAGTCTCTAAAGGAACCCCCTTCCCCTTTGGTGTGTAGCTGGGCTACAGCTGCCCAGGCAGTTGGTCCACAGAAGCTGCAGGCGTGGAGGTAATGTGCTATGTGGCCACGTGCGCGGGGGAGGAAATGGAAACAAACTCCCGGAGAATATTCTTGGCCATTTCAATATTGTTATGTGCAATGACCAGTGCCTTCTGAATGTCCTGATATGAGTAGCCTTGGCTCATTAGATTCTCAATCTCACTGGAGAGCTGCAATGACACACTGGTCCCACTGCTGGCTCCTCCTGTTTGGCAGCTCCCCGCTTTCCGCTCAGAATTTATTCTCCGTGGTAGCGGCTTCGGTGGCCTTTCTGGAACTTGAGAGCCATCTGAGAAACCTGGAAGGAGAAACAAACGCATCACTTCAAAAAAGGACATGTGATTCTTGCTTGGCACAAAGCAGGAATGACACTAGACTGATAAATGGCACTTCAAGCACATGCCACCAAAAGCTAGGCCACTTTCTCCAACCAGCCTGTCCTCTCACACAACAGCACCCATTAGTTCAGCTTCCCCTCTGAAGTGCAAAAATGGCTATGGAGATTTTTTTAATTAGGAGGCCACATCAGGCTCTTTTATTAAGATAAGACCATGTAAACAGAAAAAAATTGAGCAGGGATGTATGCGTGCATGTGAGCAGGGCTCAGATATCAGCCTCAGAATAAGAAGCAGAGGTCTGCTGGGAAAAAATGCCACAGAGAATACATAACTTTACCAAACGTCCCATTTCCTTCCAGAAGCAGACAGCAACCCCCAGATGAACTGTCCACATGCTGAGCTCTCCTCACAGACCTGCTGACTGCACTGCAGTGTGCCAAGGGGGTGTACTCACAAAAACAGATCTACCAGTGTCAACTCATCCATCACCATTGCTCCAGCCACTCAATTACATTCTCTGAAGGGTCTGCTCCTCCTCCCTCTGCCAGACCATCAGCAGGTCGGGGTCATCTACAAGAGCTCTTGCTGAAGCTCACCCTACCTAATGGCTGGCAGCTATGGCAGATCAGTAAGCTAAGCCTGTTCTGCCTCTCCTCCCAGTCATTCACATGTGTTACTTGCCAGTAGCCACATCATGCACTGCTCCTGGGAAGAAAAAAAGAATAGCCAAGAGGCCACAAGATGCTTTTTAAGAGTGGGCACTGCAGCCCTGGTTAGAAAAGAAGCAGTCGTTGTGGAGCCTTTCTGAAAAACTTTCTGAAGCACTAAGATAGAGAAGGTTCTTCAAGAAACAAATTCATTGAAGCTTTCTCACCAACCACAATGCAGTCCAGCTCCCTAATCTTCAAAGTACAAGCTTCTGACACATAAAAAGCTTTTTGTACATTTAAGAAAAAGGACTACCCACTTCTCTTCCCCCCAATTGCTTTTTGAAAATAGCTGTTTCAGCTTGAACTGGATCAAATTTCAGAGACCATGGGTCAATTTGAAAGGGCAACTACTAGCACAGATTTTTTGGTAAATGATTAAGTAACTCAACTGTAGGGCACAACACATCAGAACATACATCTGCCAAAAGGCATCCCATACTAGTCAGGCTTGCTTAATACCAGGTTTCAGCAGTAGCCGATACCCAGTGCTTCAGAAAACTGCATGTGCTTCCCAGAGCAGAAACAATCAGCATTTCCACAGCGTTTTTCATGAGTAGATCTCTTAACACTATGAAGTGGGACAATAGTATTGTTATTTCAGAGCTGTAGAAACAAAGAAGTGGCAATGATTAAGCTCAGTACTTCATCTGGATGAGGATGTGAGCTCTCTCTGCCCCTTTTTATCCCTGTCAGCCACATTCTACAGACACAGTGACAGACTTACAGAGCAGTGGCAAAAGCTAATAAACTTCTCTGCACTAGTAAACTCGTTTCTGTGCTGAAGGGCAAGCTTAGGGAAGGGGAAGTGATGAAGCAGATGAACAGAAGACTCACAGAGGCAAGTAGTCCTGGGTACAGGAGGCTCTGCCTCCTGTCTGCCTCCAGGAGGAACAAGAATCTCACTCCTCTGACTTGGCAAATTGCCAGGATGTTCAGACATGCTGAAAGCTCCCCAACAGGAAGAGTTTCAGAGCTTCCTTTAGAACTGCTGGGCAGTTGTAGAGAGTAAGTCCAGCATTATTCAGAAAGGCTCTTGGAAAGACGAGGCTTTAGTTTTTCCCTTGGAGAATGTGCTGTGCAACCAGAAGGACAAGCTGTCCTCTACTCCGCAGGGACAAAAAGCTGACCTTGCTGAGCCACTAGGTCCCTGCTCAGAGGAACTGACAGCAAACAGTACACTTGTGCCATCTGCAGGCAACAAGCACAGCCGAGACAGCCAGAGAAGCTGTGCAAGGCCAACCATATGTCATCTTTTACTTGGAACAGCAATAAGCAGTAATGTTCTGAAGCTCTGTTTCATGCCCTGGTACAAAAGGTGTGCCATGCTCTGTAGAAAACATTGGCTTAAGACATATCCTTTAAGCTGAGAAAAGGTTTTCCTAACTGTGATTTAAATGTGATTTGCTAGCTCGGTGACTAAATGACCAAGGCAGTGCATTCCAACTGGTACCTCAAACTGAACACCCAAAGAACCAGGGTGATTCTGCCTCATAAACCTGATTTTATAGCTTACGTACAAAACCTTGAGTGGGCGACAGAAGTTTCAAACATGCATAGCAGGCCACCAGCACCAACTACAACATAAAGAGTGTGAGTGTTCTCTAACCTGTTACAGGGTCATTTTCCAAAGACATTCGGCTGAAGGCGGGTGTGGCATTGGAGATATCAGACAGTGTGCGGCGAGCAATAGCAACTGGGAGCGGTGGCTTGGGGATATCATAGCCATCTTCTTCATTTTCTGACTCTTCAGGGCCGTTGCTGGCAGTGGCTGCTGCCAGATCCCCTTCATCTAGAGCAAGAGGCACATTCTGAACCTCTGGGACTGAACAGAACCTCTGTCTCTCAAGCCAGACTCTGTTCCCCCTGCAGTCCACAAACACTGACAGTACACAGAACTAAGGTTTTGCTGACAAACCCCCTCATTCAATGGAAGCTCTTTCCAGAAGGTAGTATTAGACTAGAAATACTTATCATAGAATCATAGAATGGTTTGGATTGGAAGGGACCTTAAAGATCATCTAGTTCCAATCCCCCTGCCATCAGCAGGGACACCTTCCACCAGACCAGGTTGCTCAAAGCCTGTGGGCTGACAACTGCTGCCCAGAAAAAAAAAAAACCCAAAACCAAACAAAACCAAAACTTCAAAACAGTAAGTTTTTTAACAACTGTTGAGTATTTTTACAGTGCATTCCAACTATGCTTCTCAACAACATTCCCACATGCAGTCTGCAGTACCCAGACCCACACATTTCCACATACATCCTAGATATTTAAACAGCGAAAGCAAGTAACATTTAATTTAGCCTAAAATGCTGTTCCGACTGGGACTAATTCATTGTACCCCAATTTCTCACTTGTTATTTTTAGCACACCCACTCACCAGAAGTGTTGACAGTCTCGAAAGCAGAGGATGCTGCTTGGGAATGAATGTTGTACATTGCTTCATAGGTACAGCCATCCGTCTGCTGGTCGCAGTCTAGAGCTCTGAAGGAGAGAACACATATTTCTCTTCAGATAAGTCACAGTGGTCAATCACCCACCACCTAGTCTCTGTGACTGAGATTCTGCACAGATCCCTGCTTCAAATTGAAATCACCACTGTTCTGTGAAGGAATATTTGTTCCAGAAAATGTTCTAGCAATGTTTATTGCAATACAGCACAACAGCTTAAAAGAGTTTAATTGATACCACCAGAACATAACCTTTTAACAGAATTTTGAATTTCAGCTGCTGCTGCTCTCAAAAGGTTACCAGTAGAAAAAAGGGGGAGTGGTTGTCTGACTCCTTTAATACTGTCTATGGATTCTGCAAGAGCAGTAGTCACATTTCATTTACAGTTAGCTATATTAGTCTAGATCTGGTGAATATCACTGGGGAAATTCACAAACTGAGCAAGCAAAATCTTCACCCTAGTAAACAAACAGGCTTTCCCACAGCTGTGAGGAGGAAGCACAGTACATACAAACAGACACTTACCGTAAACTTTGAGTCATTTCCAAAGGCATTTTGATCTCTGGTTTTTGTACAGCAGAACCTGGAGGCACCACAGGCAGAGAGGATGGTGACATGTATTCAGTGTCTTCATCGCTTTCAGACTGTTCCCCAGGAGGCAGTTTTGGTACAGGCAGTGGTCTGGAGGCAGAAGAAACAAGATATAAACATCAGAAAAACATTTATGCCAAATCTAATTAATATAAAAATGGCCTTTAAAATCCACAATGGAAGTAAGAAGCAGTCATCTTACAGTGATTCTGTTTAAAGAAATAACCTGGCTTTCAGGATTCTCAGCCGCCCCGCTGCGAGGTCTCACTGACACAAGGTCATTACGCAAAAGGAAGTTGACAATATCATACACATTATACATCACCTACTTCACCTAAAGACCAACTTAGAAGTGAATTCATAAAAGAGCTAATGGCAACTGTAGCTTGTTTCCTATTGCCACAGCCAAGGGTAACTACCACCACTATCCACAGACCTTTGGGATGCTGATTTCATCTACGTTCTCTAGATCGTGTATTTTGGATCTGTCAGAGATTGAAACTAAGGCTGACAGAGTTGTGTCAAATTCTGTCCCAGGCACCAGCACGGAGAGAGCCTTATGATTACCATTCTGTATGTTATAAAAGAGCACTTTTGCTAGAAAACAACAGACCTGGCAGCTAAGGAGTAGATCGCATTGGCAGATGAGGAGGGCTTAATTTTGGGGTGCTCACACTCTGAGGTTGTTGGTGGACCACTGTTCAAGCTCTGAAAGGAAAAATTCCAAACCAGGAATGAGAAACACCACATATACCAGTGTAGTTGCAAAGCTGTCAGCCAGTCATTCAACACATCCTCTATTTTTTATTCCAAAGCATTTCCTGACACCTTAGAAACACAGTAGTTCTGTGATAGTTTTCCCACAGTGAGGGCACAAGCAAGGTTTTTCTCCTGTAGCCAATTGCTTGTTTACACAAAACCAGCAAGAACTTCCTATCTTGTGAGACTCTCTTGTCTTTGACAAATTCAGCTGAAGTAGGCCAAAAGGCCAAATGGGAGACAAGAGGAAAAGGATGTAGACAAGCACATGTGTACAGAGACAGAACAACAACTGTGCAAGCGTCATTTTCTTAGACAATCTGGCTAAAAATGTATTTGCTTTCAATTTTAGAAAGCTGGAGGTTTTAGACGGAAAAATTAGGGGAATTTAATTAAAGAGAGCAAAACTGCCTGGGATTTACTTTAGACAATATGTTGGACTACTAAGTTACACATTGTGACATTGGTAATAGTAACAGATCCAAATTTAACTCAGATTTTACTGTGTTAAACTAATCATAGTTACCGTGTGTAGGTTTTTCAGGTCTGAAAACTGAGAAGAGCAAACTACACTTTTTCAGCATACCAGGATAAAACATTCAGTTTTTCAAAAATGAAAGGTGAACAATGATCGTGAAATCGTGGTTCATGACTGCTCAAATTGGGATTTCAGCTTTTGTCCCAAGAGGCACGAAAGCACTTCCCTAAGAAGTCCTTCCAACTCTCCCCTGGCACAAGATCACCCTATTCAGATGTAAACTATGAGAAGAGGGCACCTTGGAAGACTTAATTCCTCACAGATTACCTTCACCTTCAATAGGTCTACTCACCACTGGGTTGTCCAGGCTAAGTGTGCTCCCAAGTCGATGGCTGTCAGGCCTGGAGTCCATCTGAGAGGGCAAGGAAAAGGGAAGTGAATGCCTATTTGACAGTTCTCTCCCAGCCCAAGGGTCACCAGGGCTGAGAGCTACAGATGGGGCTTTTGGAATTGGCCTGGCTGGCCACAGATCTGCTTGACGGTTGGAGGGTACAGGGGGTGGTTTGTCTCTCGAAGGACAGTCTCCTGGTGTGCAGGGTAGGGGACGTCTCTGAGGTCGACCTTCAGTCCCAATGGAATGTGGCCTGTCTGGAGGCGGTGGCGGCGGGAGATCTCTGAGCGTGGGTGGGATTGGCAGAGGTTTATCCTTGTGAAGAGTACCAGGTGCAGCCTGGAAGGCAGAAAAATGTAAAATATTGCTTAACAAAGGCCATCTACCCACAAAACATAAAAAAGAAGGGAGGCAGGTAGCAGAAGGGTGATTTTTTTGTTTGTTTGTTTATTGATTTTTACAAGAAATTATCTCTAAGGATGTGGAGATAATTCTACACATCTCCACAAGTTAACCCTCCAGAGACACCTTCTCGACAGGCTGGAAGAGGTAATGCAGTAACTACGTGCAGCTACAGCCAGGCACTAAACACACCAGATTCTTTTTCTTGAAGAAAAAAAAAAAGCAGCTTATAGCAGCTTTAGACTGGATTCCTAACAGAGGATACCCATCATTTAAAAAAGTGATTCAGTTGTGGATTATAGAAGTTAACATTCAGCAGTCAGCAATGAATATTAATAGAAATGGATATTTTCTTCTGCCTGAACTGTCAAGCATAATTTCATTACTTCATCTAAACCAGCTGAAGAACTGCAGCCTACGTCAACAGCCAATGACCAAATGCCACCAAGATCACACTACTGCCTTCTGCTAGCCAATGAGAAAACCAGTTAATCTCTCCCAGTCACACACATTTCATTCATTCTCTAGTTTTATAGCTGAAAAAATGCTTGATAGAAAAATTTGCGAAGAAAAGTTGGGACAGGAATATGACATCTTCCCACATCTAGTCTGCTAGCTAGAACAAAGCAGAAGCCCATAAATGTGGCTCCATAGGGCACAGGCAGCAGTGGCTGAGGCTGAAAAACAGTGAGGACAGTGGTAACAACACTAACTTGGTGGTTAACAGGAGGACACCTGTCACCTTAAGTGAGCAAGTACTTCAGCTTAGGACCAGCTCCCTTCTAGCAACTGCATGGACAAATGTGAAGACAAGACAGGTCCTTTAAACAGCAAAAAGGGACTCTCCTAGCATGGATTCCAGAAGGAAGCATTTGCTTTCAGGACAGACTGGGCTCTTGTGGGGAATGGATGAAAAGTGACCTAACAGGGCTACAGAAAAGGAAGAAGAAAAAGACTTGTGTGAAAATACTGGGGGATGTCACAGGGAACATTCAAAGTTCAGCAGAATGCTTTTCTTCCTGCCTGCCCCACCAAAATCATAGCTGAAAGAGAAAGCAGTGTGTTTGACCTTTGAAGTGGTCCCAGGACTGGAAGCCCCAGGTGGACTGGACACTCGCTGCTGCAAAAGATCCAGTCGTGGCGGCACAGGAGGAAGGGTGGCCTGTGGAGCCACTGAGAACGGAGAAGGAGGACGCTCAACCTGAAAAAGAAAATGGGGAAAAAATCAACAAATGAAAAAATCCAGCAGCACTCCTTTTCTTTAGAGAGGCTTTCGAGCTCTGTGACTTGTACTGGCTTCAATCCTGCTATCGGTACCGAACGACTGTACTAATAACAACTATACACCAGTCAATGAAGGCAGTTTCACAGCACAACAGCATTTGACTTGCAGCAAGATCACCAACAGGCTCACATAACTGAAAATGCACAATAACAATGGCACAATAAAAGACAATCTGTTCTGCTGGATTAACAGACCTGCTTTCCTGGGCCCTGAGCAGGAACAAGAGTCTTTTTGCTTCCTGACACAAGAGGGCACGATCTGCTGCAAAACCCACTTACCACTGCAGGCATCACCCAAACTACCTTGACTACAGCGTCACGGCTGTCACAGCAGTCACTAGTGTTGCAGCAGTCACTAGCATGCACTAAAACCTCCATTTTTGTCCCTGGAAAGCTGTTTTTCCACCTCACAAATCAGAAGAGTGCCTGCTCCTTTTTTTGCATAAAGTTTCTTACACAAGCAAAGGTGGTGCTTTCTAACTCTGAAAAGCTTTACACAGGTTTGAACTTACTAGTGCCAACAAACAGAGAGTACTGCAAAGTAGTACTTTAGTGCTGTACTTAGCCTACTGCAAAGCACGACAGGACGTCACACTGAGGAAATTGCTTTGCTTCCCCCCAAGCTATGTATACAAAAACTACCTCCAGGGATATGGTTTACTGTTTAGAACCCTATTTCACAGGGTGGAAGCTAAAGAGAAATACGACCATAGCTAAACAAGTGTAGAGGATGCTTTCTGAACAGGAAAGGCAGCTTATTTTAGTGACTTTTCTGAACTATTATGAATTAGCCAAATTCAAACCCACTTCCCTATGCAGTTAAACAACGCGACGTGCAGATGGGTGACAGCAGCAATGAGCTTTTAGAAAAAAACATGCTGGGATCTTTAAAGAATGCCTATCTTGTACGCTCCTCCTGGAAGGAAGTAGCACTAATGGCAGAGAGTTACCATATCTTTATTACACAAATTTATCAGACACCAGTCAAATTGACTTCCTCAGCAAAATAGCCTGCCCTCTACCCAGTTAGTCATCAGGACCTTGGGAAGACTGTATCTGGTTAGCTGTATTCATCACTGGGGAAAATGGATGAAGTTTTGCTGATATGGGTGAACTATGGCTAATAAATCAAAAGCAGCATTGCTAAGCATGCAGAGAAATGCTATAAACCTAGATCTTACATTCCAATAGGTCAAGTCAGCCTTTTTTACCTCTTCTAAGGGTTCTTCAAGACAATTTATAGAAAAAGCAAAGATTTCAAAGTGTGATCACCATTGTTTAATAGAACTGACAGTGTGAACTGAACTGACAAAACTGAACCTAAATCCCTGTTCATAGAATCATAGAATGGTTTGGATTGGAAGGGACCTTAAAGATCATCCAGTCCCACCCCCCTGCCATCAGCAGGGACACCTTCCACTAGACCAGGTTGCTCAAAGCCTCATCCAACCTGGCCTTAAACACTTCCAGGGAGGGGGCATCCACAACTTCCTTGGGCAACCTGTTCCAGTGTCTGACCACCCTCACGCTGAAAAACTTCTTCCTAATATCTCATCTAAACCTCCCCTCTTTCAGCTTAAACCCATTTCCCCTTGTTTTGTCATTAATTGCCCTTATGAAAAGTCCCTCCCCAGCTTTCTTGTAGCCCCTTCAGGTACTGGGAGGCCGCTATAAGATCTCCCCAGAGCCTTCTCTTCTCCAGGCTGAACAGCCCCAACTCTTTCAGCCTGTCTTCATAGGAGAGGTGCTCCAGCCCTCGGATCATCCTGGTGGCCCAGTTCTCCATACCGAGTTAAAATCTTTTCTGCAATAAGGTGTGACAATCCTCACATGCACAAATCACTAAGACCACAGAAAACTGACAGAGAACATGCAGTCTTTGTACATACTGCCACATCTACTAGCACACACTCCGGTGACCTTACTTTGGTACCAGCAAGCTCTTTCATCATGAAGAGGGAATCATCAGCTCTGTCGTCATCATCTTCGTCGTAATTGGGTGAGGGAGTTCCTTCTGCCCCTTGCCGTGATAATCCTCCTCCTCCTCTGGGGTCGAATGGATCTACTACAATTGGCTCCGTGCCTTTGATTTCACAGCGGCAAAAAGGACAACCCTGGCCTTCTGATTCCTTCAGGGAATAGAAGAGATTTGTTGCAACAGCTGCTATGATGCAGCAATGAAACACATAGTTAATATACAGAGGTTTAAATCTTAATTTTGGCAGGTACTTTTCAACTGAGAGGAAGACAGAGGCAAACTGTGCTACAAATATGGAGTATTTTCTCTCTGAAGTAGAAAAACCGCTTTTTAGCAAGTCCTTGCACTTCGTAGATTAAGAGATCAGGCATCTAACCAGCCTCTCCCTGTGCTGGTGAAGCTGACACTGATGCACTGATATTACTGAACTATGAGCTCAAGTCCTCAGTTACGTTATCTTATCTCCATACCTGAAGGAAACTGAACAGTTTTGAGAAGAGAATACACCTCTTCTATAAAAGAGCAACTAGATTCACTCAGAGAGATTAACAAGAGCCAATGCCCCACCTGCCACGCAGTGAGACAGGACGTGCACATCAGATGGCCACATGGTTCAATCTTCACATCCTTGTCATTTTCAGCACATATTTTACACAGTTGAAACGTGGAGCCCATCTCGCAATACAATTCATATTGTTCCTTGGGGAAAGACAGACAGACATGGTTGATACTGTAAAATAACAAGCATGATTAGTCACAGCTACAAGAAACTCAACACAAGACTTGTAGGAAAAAAAACCCCAAACCTCCAAACACAAGAACACAGCGCAAAGGAGAACAGAAGTCCGCAAAGATTTCACTATAATTTTATGTAAAATACAATACATCAGTCTTAAAAACAAGTCTTGTGGATCCCAAATGTGACAGAATGGTATAAACAGCTAAGGAGGCTAGAAATTATAAAGAAAGCTAGCAAGTTTGATGGGACAGAATACTTTGCTCACCTGTGTAACTTTAATGTGGTCCTGAGGTGTGGGCTCACACAAGCCAGTCAAGTCAGGATTCTGATTCCGGCCATCAGGAAATAAGTAACTGTAAGAAGTTGGGGGAAAAAAAAGATCTCTCTCTCTCTATGTGTATATACACACATGCATACTTACACACAAACACACGTGAACAAACATGTAAGGTTTCTTTTGGGATGGTAGAGGAAAGAAAGAATGAGGGTGAGAAGCGAGGGGTGGGAATTCAAGGTATTCTGAATTCAAAAGAAGTTTTGGAAGAATTTTACTCTCAGACAAAACTGAAACATGTCATTCTTAAAAATAACAAGAAGGTTGTTTTCCGTCCTAGCAGTAAGTTTTATTTTCAACAGGATGTTATGGTTCCAGGCTACGCTTCTTAAATCATCCTATACCAAAGCTGTAATATCCAGAGTAAGATAACTGATGCCATAATACCAGTTGCAGTGTCTCAAATTAAGGACTCAACTGGAAAAGAATCTGTAACAAGGGAAACACTGACACACGCTTATTGTCTGCTATTGCAGAGGACAGTACAGCTCTCCAGTCGAAAGACAGCTGTCTTGAGTAGTCTCATGTGCCAAAACAGTTAAGCATATGAATTATTCCACTGATACCAACTGGGCTTATTCACATGACTGAACTGTTTTGCTGAATCAAGGGCTAAATAAAAAGGAAGAGCTGAGAGATGTCCAAAAGGAACTCGGTGATGTCAATAGTGATTGCTTGACCTCTGCAACATGCTGCCTCTCCTGTGAAGTAGATCATGGGTGATGAACCCAGAGGGTCCATTTTACCACTCAACTGACTTTAAGACCTCACCACAGGATTCAGATTTATAAAACAAACAGTGAAAAAGGGCAAAAGGGCAAAAAAAATGAATTTTGATAAAGTTACTTACAAGCCTTCCCTGAAGCCATCAATCAGTGCTTGAAAAAGAGGTTTGTTGTGTGGGATTGTCTGAAGAATGTTCCCATCTGCAGTGACGTAGCCAATGGCCCACTGACCGAGCCGGGTACAACTCAATCGGAAAATATAACTAAAAACACAGAAAGAAGAAGAAACTTCAGTTTGGACTGGAACAGACAGAAAAGATTAAATATCAAGTAGGCAGCCTTTGTTTGGCTATCTCAAGACAGCAAATAAAAACTAGTAGGAATAACTTGATGATTTATACTGGCTTTCATCAATTTACCCCCAGGCAGATCAAAGGAGAAACTTGCAACCTGATACAATGTGAGAAAAACATCCAAGCACTGACCTCCAGGTGAAATTAAACCCAGAATCCAGAGTTAGCATCCTTAAAAATCATTTGTTTCAAATTAACTTTAAAAAACCCCAACGAACAACAAAACCAACAAACAGACTACACAGGGTTTCCATTTTTAAAACCAGCACAGAACTAACTGCATATTAACAACCTCCAGAAATGAATGCTGGGCCCTTGCTGCATAAAGAGAAACCTGCTAGCCCTGTTGCACTGGGCCGAGTTCTACCCAGGATATTAGGTAGCCCAAAACTGCTCAGGTCCACAGCCACCCCAGAAGCATGTGTTGCCCACCAACAGCCTCTGATGTCCACCCAGCCTGCGGCATTACCTCACAGCCTACTCTGACTACCATGCTGCTTTCTGCTGGAGCAAATACTGGTCAGGTGCTTTGTCTGTCTGAAGTTGGCTTCAAATGTACACCCTGCCATCCCCTCAGCTCTTCGGGTTTTATGCATATACACCAGAGAATTATGGGACCTAGAGATACACTCCCTTATTCATGGTCTCAAAGAGCCAACCATTTAGGCTTACTCTGGCAGCGTCTGCCTCTGTTCCATTCATGCCTGACAAAGCTGTTGTGACAACTGTGGGGGTGGGCAGGAGGTAAGTCACCACATGGAGGATAGTCTCCAACTACAGGGCAAGCTAGGGTTTTTCACAATTTAAATTTCTGAGGAAGGAGGATAAAGACAAAGTGAAACCAGTCTACTCAGTCAGTGCTGTAATCAGCGATGTTTGCAGGAACGATCAAAAAAGCCACTGCTGCCGAGCACTAACCTGCCAGGTTTGTGAATGAATTTCTGAAGCCGGGCTTTCACCTCATCATATGTTAGGAATGCCATATAACCAGGATGAGTCACTGCTAGGCTATTCCAGTTCCTGAGCAAAGAGGACCATGGCTATAGAAACAACAAAGAAATATATTAAACATCCTCTTCTAAAAGGTATCGACAGATACAATATTTCTTAATCAAAGGGATCAGTTCTTCAGCTAAAGAAGCAAGCTTCTTACCCCACCATAATTCCAGGAGAGGAAGTAAAACATACATTCTCATGCAGCAGCCTTAGTGTTTGACTTTCTCTCTTGTTGGTGATAAAAACATCACCTAAGACAGACCATAATCAAAATTCCAAGGGAGAAGTCACTGAGGTCATAAAAAGACAGCTCAAGAATAGCTACCAATTTGTGCTGCTTCTGCAGAGAAAATGACTCATTCCTGAGACAGGGATAAAGACAGGAGTTTAGAAAGATTATGCACAGGACCAGAAACCATGACTAGTCTGATCTCTAACACCAACTTCCTATATGGCCTCCAAAAAGTGACCTCCTCTCTCTGTCTCAGTTTCACTGTGTGTAAGATGCCTGTGACTATTCCTTAACCACCTAACCTCACTTGGGTGTGGCAAGGACTACTGGCTAGTCTAAGATTTGAACAAATAAACCAGCTCATATATGTTAAATATTCCTTGAAAGGATGCACAAAAAGTCATAACAACCATTTGAAAGCTCTCAATCCTGACAAGGGCTTGGGTGTCTAAATCTCATCCAATTTTTCCCAATCTCTCAACTTGTCAAAACAAGGTATTAGCTCTCCCTAAGAACTCTGCATCTCTTGGAAAATGCAGCAACTCTTAACTTGTTCTTTAAGTACTATAGTTGGAAAAAGTACTGAATGAGATCAGCTACATTGCAACACCGAACATGGGAATTTTTCATCTAGACATATCTTAATTACAACCCACCCTATCACATGGGAAAAGGCAAGTCAGAGCCAAAGAAGTAAGTGTTTGTTCTTGTGAATACCCAATTGCACCATCAGAAGCTGTGTTTTATAATTTAGCCCTATTAAAGACTATGGGTTAGAATTTTACCTACTATTAATATCACTTCAGTAACACAAATATTTCTCATGCATGGAACACAGACATGTCCACAACATCCTGGTTGTGCCAGTTCAAAAGCTAGGAAGCCCAAATTTCCATGCTTGTGCTCCATCCTGAACAACCCCAGCATGGAAAATAAATCTGACAAGAAAGAAAAGGACAAGGAAAGACAGAGTGATAAACTAAGCTTCACATTTCCTGGCTTACAGAAGTTGTGTCAGAGCTTCAGTCTAAAAGTGACCTTTGAAAGGGAAAAACTGATTCATGGGAGGATACTGCATGTGCCTTACAGTTGCAGTATATATTTAGACATTTTTTTTCTTCTATAAACAGAAGTATAACACATTTTTGTTGCAATATAGGGTCCCAAGTATTACTAGAGGTGTTTAGGGATAAAGGATAAGATGAACAAATCCCTTAAAACATAAATAATGTAATTTTAGTGTGTAAAATACAGTTTTTCGTGGGAA
>NW_010320301.1:18857-44767 GCF_000700745.2 Antrostomus carolinensis
GATTCACATTCCTCAATTCTTACCTGAAAAAGTCGTGTGAAGATATCAAATTCAAATACTGAAATGTAGTCATTGCACGTCAAGTCAATTGTTGATTTCAGGGCCATGGCTTCCAGCCCTGAACTGATGGGATGCACTTCATGCAAGGCCTGACGGAAGCTTTTCCAAGGAACAATAGTCCTGGGGAAAACCAAGCCATCTGTAAATGTCAGATGTCTGCAGACCACCACCAAGTATACACCTTCTACATTTATTTTTTTGTGAGTATGCACTTCATGATAATGGAAGAGAGGAAAATCAGAATTAGCCACAAGAGATTTATTCGTGTCACACAAGCAGAAGATTTCTTGGTACTGCAGAAAATGAGCAGCTAAATGAACTTCAGACAATTTTCTCTGCATATGCAAAATTTTGTAATCTGAAGTCCAGCTCTGCTGTCTCCTTTCCCTCTTTCTACAGTCCTACCACATCAACACTTTTATGTACCCTGGGCTGTATAAAACCAACACTTGATAAGAATTTCATAATGCTGCAGCTGGTAGAGAAGGAGTTAACAATAAGTCTTTTACTACAGGTCTAGACAGTTAAAAAAAAAAAATCAAAAAGCTGCAACAATTCTCTAAAGACAGATTAACTGGAGAAGTAAGATAATCAGAAGCCAAAACAGAGGCTCCTGTTTAAAGGAATATTTTCCTCCTTTTAGAATAGCAAGTGGAATAGAAACACAGAAAGAACACACCTAGCTTCAGACAACTGTGTTATTCATGAGTAAATATATTATTGCTTTTTTGTTCCAACAGCTACTAATTAACTCTTTATGTGAAGTACCTTAGTTACCTTAAGTTAGAAAAAAGGTATCCAATTCCATGAACTTTAATCCTCAAAAACTGCTGTGGACACCTCTACAGTTAATTTAGTCAGTGTTTTATTAGATACAAAAATTAAAACTGACATTTCAACAGTTTGCATGTAAATATACATTGCACTTCACTTTCTCCTTTGTTTTATCTTAACAAAGCTATTATGCAAACTGACAAGTTCAGAGAAGAAAGGTGACTAAGTGATTGGAAAGACTAATTGGAAGGAAGATGAAACAAATGTATTATAATAGTTTAGCTAAAGGACAACTAATACTGAGGGCATGGTAACCTGTGGAAGAAGAAAGCAAATTATTGTGTACAGTTCATGGTACTTACTTACAAGTTAAGGAATTAAATCAAGGAGAGGAAAATTTAAGATTAATAATCAAAGGAAACTCCGTGACAATACAAGAGTGTCCCAGGGAAAGATCCGTCACTTGACACATTTCAAACAAGACAGGACAAAGAACTGGGAAATACAACGTAGGAACAATCCTGTATCTCACCCCAGAGAGGAGACCAAATGACTACTGGGTCTCTCCCATCGTTCATTTTAACCTGACCAAGACCCTTCTGAACCTCAAAACAGAATTTTTAAAAATACACAGAGCCATGTGCAATCTGTTCCCACATCTCTATTTTTAAGCACAGTTAGAAACTTACTTTTCACCAAAAGCCTTTCTCCAAAATTCTGCAGCATCTGCCTTGGTGATCCGGAACGTGTCACCCTGGAATAGGCCACTTGGGAAAATACCTTTGAGTTCTGCCAGCATATGGCTGAATATGAGGGATAACTTTGTCAGGTTACGCCTACAAAGGATCACAAAAACAAACGTTTCTTTTAGAAAAGACAGCCGTGGTTTAGCCATGCTGAACAAAACAGAAATGTTTTGCAATTCAAGAAGTATCCCAGCTTAGAAAACTCTCACTTGGGACCACCTATTCAAGTATTGACACAGCATTCAGAACGCATCCATCACATGGTACTTACCCGCAAGGTCTGTGTTTGTCAAGACATTTTCCACAATGACTAATGTTGCATAAGCTCTTTAAGGCAGGCAGGTTATTTCCAAGGCAAACCCCTTAAAGGAAATACATTCATGGAAAATGACTAAAGCCAATATTCAGACCTTATCTATTAACAGCATCATCACAGCCAAAACCTCGTCAGACTCCTTTGCTCTTGGGTCTGAAAATTCCTTATCAGAGCACAGGAAACTACTAGTGCCTTGGATCACGTAAGCCAAATGTCTTTCCAGGTCTCCAGAGGGTCCCAACACAGCAGATTTGCTCAGAGAATGTCTGAGATAATAAAAAGGCCCAGCTCCCAAGGGAAGATCAAAACACCTGTAGGCTTTTTCTAAAATGGTAATAACTTACATACAGAACCTTGATGGGCAGGGTGCTCAACCCTGTTGTTGTATGTAGTATGTATGTAGTATGTTGAGATGTTATCCAATCTGAATTACAAATTGGTACCCCAAGTCCATTCTCTGACTGATGACATTTATATATGAGGAGTGGTTTAGTGCATCAGGGTATGCCCTTTTCTTAACTGGAAAGTAGGAGAAGAGATATTCTCTGCTTCAGATTTAATAAATCTACAAAGGATTTCCAGAAATAAAGGACAGGAGGACTACTGCCTGTCAGAGCAGACACATTGGGAGCATTTTGGTTACACACTTCACAAGAAACTAGCACTGGATTGGCATCTAATTCCAGCAGCACAAACTGCAGCCCAGAACTGCTTCTTCCCTCCTTGTAGTCTTACCAACTACATTAAGCAACTACTATGTCGTAAGCATGCTATGCAGAAATACAGCTAGCTTGAGTTCTTCAAAGCATCAGTGTCTGTAGCTCTACAGGAATACCAAAATAACCATCTTACTACTTAGGAGCTAAACAATAGCACCATTACATACTAAAGAGGTTGTCATCTACTTGTAGATGGGAAAAAAAAATCTATTCACTAGTGGCACTTCTTTCTCTCATTCCTGTATCCAAATAAAGGATGACTCTCTTCTCCTCCACTCCATTACATTCTCCAGATGCCAGGAAAACGGAGCTCCTGAAAAGAGACAGGGATAGTTCTAGGCCAGAGGTTTTTTTTCACTCCCATGTCACATGCTTGAAGGTAAAAGGAACTATTGTCACGTGGGAAAGGACAACTTCCTAAGTTATGTCAAACAGACTCGGAGCTGGTCAGAAGACTGCATCAACCACCAAGCCATTGTACAGACTCAGTTGTTGTCAGACTGAGCAACAAGTTGTTTTGCAGACTGCAAAATACTGAACCATTCAGAGCGGGGCGAGAAGGATCCTCAGACACACAGTATTTTCTGAATGCCTTGTTTTCCAAGCTCTCTTACTAAGTATGCTAGTATTGTAGCGTGCCACGTCCCTGAAGATAGCTGTGTTTGGCAGCAGATGAAGCTCCCCTCAGTTTCAGTTTTTCACCAATATCTAGTATTCAGGTTGGATTGGTTCCAGTTTACTCAATCTTGGATATTTTTCAGATACTACTTGCTCCAGACATGCTATTCCTAGTTGAAGTACTTATCCTGTCAATCTGTCTGATTGCAGAACTGACCTCCAGCTAAAGGAGATGGGTAACTGCCTCCAGCCTTTCTGCAAAAATTTCCCTGGACATCTAGGCTTACGTCTTTTAGCTCCACGTCATACTTTCGTAGAGTCCAAACTCAATTTGAAGTGACCTACTTTGTTTGATATACATTCTACCCTTTATTCAGCTCCATATGAGCACGTTCTCCATGCTATGATACAGTCTGGGTAGACTAGAAGGTATACAGGACCCAAAACTATAAATCTTTTTTGACAGTAGTCTTCTCTTCTCTTCTCTTCTCTTCTCTTCTCTTCTCTTCTCTTCTCTTCTCTTCTCTTCTCTTCTCTTCTCTTCTCCTCCTCTCCTCTCCTCTCCTCTCCTCTCCTCTCCTCTCCTCTCCTCTCCTCTCCTCATTTATTCAACTACATTTTAATTTGTGTCTCAGCAATGAAAGCTGCTGAAAATGCTTATAGAAGGTGCCAGCTATACAGCAAGGGATTCTGTCTTTTATCATTTCATACATGTCTGATAACAACAGGTGCTCAAGATTAACGTCAGTAAAACCACCCAGATGCTCTTCTGTAGGCTACTCCATTCAGCAGCTCCCTACTGGATGCGTTACACATTCAAACTGCATGTATTTTAAAGCAGCTATATGACTTGGCTGTTTGATTCTATAAACACAGACTGAAAAGCTTTTTTGTTCAACATGCTTTGTCAGTTGACTGGCCTCCACAGAGAGGGGCTGTCAGAAAGTCCCCTTGCCTTATTAGTGTCTCACAATTTCCAGTCACCTTGCATCTGCACTTTTGGAACACTACTGTAATTCCTCACCTTCTGCTGTTAGGAAGGTTTATTCAGTGTATCTTAAAAAAAAAACCTATACAGGATCGGGTGTGTATCAGAACAGCAAAGTAATGGCTTCTCATGGGATCACAATCACATTTAAGATCAGTATTTCAGGACCAGGATGCATGGATACAGGAAGAAGCAGCAGCAGTACAAAGCCAGGCCGTTACCTTATCAGTAGTATCTGTTTGTGCATTTCCCCACCCCTGGTGTAATGTTAAGTAACTCAAAGTTGTGTATTCCTCTTTCCAGCAGTGGCTAAACAACTTTGCATTTACCAGGGGAAAGCTCAGATTCTAAGGCACATCTACTGGCTAACCCTACAGAGAAGATGATTTAACTGCAAACCCACACTCCAGCTCCCTCCCTCCCTTGGGAGGGCAGGTTCCCACCTCATCCCTGCAATGCCTTTGGCTTACAAACACTAGAAAAATTGCAAATCAGAGAGTGTAGCTGCAAAGCTTATTCCCCAAGCTGTCGCCTTAAAGTTCTCACTTCCCCAAAATTACAGAAAAGACGAGAGTTTATTGCATTGCAAGGGGAAAAATAAACCCAAAAAACCAAACAAACACCATGCCCTTATGAATCATTTAATCCATTTAAAACTCAAGCCAAAAAGAGGTAGTGTTTCTTTTTACTAAGTTCATAAAAATGGAGGCTCGAGCTAAAACTGCTCATTATTTTGTTACACTAACACGGAAGTAATTGGTAAGAATTAAATTCTGAATAATTTCCTTGAAGGCTGAGCATGCAATCTTTGTGTGCAGTCTCAGCAGGTTAAGCAGCATCTCACAGCAATGCATTCGTGTCCAGTGACTTCCACAAAGTTAGCAATCCTAAAGCTGTTTAGGTACACAGCACAAGCTAGCACTGGCGTGCTAGCCCTCATAATGTTTGAAAAAATCGTGTCTTACTTGTGAAAAAAATTCTAAGCATGCTTTAAACTACTGTATGCAATATCTGTTAGACAGAAGGAAAGACATTTCACATACACACCCTCCCAGTGCTGCCCAGCGGAGTGTGAAAATTTGGGTATGATCAGGCAAGTGCACTAATGCATTTCTGACCCTCAAACAAGAAGCTGAGTGAACAAGTGTGTGGTTTTAACAAAGCAAGAGTTAACACTGCAAGTATCCAAGGCATATCCATGTGTCCAACTGCTTATGACTTCTGCCTAAGAGCCCCCTCCCTCAGTGGAGCTTCAGGAAGGGCTTCAGCAAGAGAAGTAAGAACTTCTGCAGGCTTAAGGATGGATGAACAAATGATTTTACACACACACACCAAGGGACTTTGTTTCCAGAAAAGTTTCTAATACCTGAACATTTTCCATTCTTAAGGTTACCGTCATTTTTTGCAAATATTCACTTCTTTATTTTAACAAGCCAAGTTACACATTTGTAAATTAATACAGACCAAGTAAGTGCTTGCAATTACAGCAAACATTTCTTATTGGCATATCAAAGTTCAGTGATTATCACAGAATCATACAGATTATGGTCGTATTTTATTTTTAGTAACATCAGCAACTGCCCTCATCCCCATTGCTTCAACTAAACAGAAGCAAGTGTTCTCCCAGACCGGAGATTCCCAAACTTTTTTGTCCCCGAAGCTCCAGCAATCTTCCATGTTTCTCATAGACTATGATGGCCCTCTTTCAAACTTTTAGCTAAACACTGTAATGAAGGTTAGTAGGTACTGTACTGTGGTTAGTAGGTCGAGAGAGGTTCTCCTCCCCCTCTACTCTGCCCTGGTGAGGCCACATCTGGAATATTGTGTCCAGTTCTGGGTTCCCCACAGTTCAGGAAGGACAGGGAACTGCTGGAGAGAGTCCAGCACAGAGCCACCAAGATGATGAAGGGAGTGGAGCATCTCCCTGATGAGGAAAGGCTGAGGGAGCTGGGGCTCTTTAGCTTGGAGAAGAGGAGACTGAGGGGTGACCTCATTAATGTTTATAAATATGTTAAGGGCAAATGTCATGAGGATGGAGCCAGGCTCTTCTCAGTGATGCCCAATGGTAGGACAAGGGGCAATGGGTGTGAGCTGGAACACAGGAGGTTCTGCTTCAACTTGAGAAGAAACTTCTTTCCAGTGAGGGTGACAGAGCCCTGGGACAGGCTGCCCAGGGAGGGTGTGGAGTCTCCTTCTCTGGAGACATTCAAGACCCGCCTGGACGCCTTCCTGTGTGATCTCATTTAGGTTCCTGCTCTGGCAGGGGGGTTGGACTGGATGATCTTTTGAGGTCCCTTCCAATCCCCAACATTCTGTGATTCTGTGAACACAAATACTGTTACCAAGAGTTGCACCAAAGGTATGCCAACCACAGTTTGGGAATCACCGACTTCAGCCTCTAAATCCCATTGACAGTCAGTGGAATTTAAACACCTGTCGTATGAGCACTTTTGAAAATGGCACCCAGGGACCGCAGGCCACACCAGTTGGTTCTCCTCACTCTTTGCAACTGAGCTGAGGGCAACACCTGTACCAGCTTCAAACAAAAAACTACGGCATGTTTCTGGTCAGTGGTTAGGTCCAGAGACGAAGCAACAGCTACAGTTTAGGTAGGATTTCATGTTCCTGTGAGAGCTTTCACACATACATGCAAAGTGTTCAGCTTATTAGTGGTAGCCAGTGAATCAAGGACACAAATAAAAAGTGAAAGCTTAGAAAGCCAAGTATTTTTCCACTCTATACAGTAGCCAAATATTTTACTAAGAAACATAGGCAGTTCGAGGTGGAGGCATTATTCCTTTTATACACACAACGTTAACAGAGTCCCATTTCTTTAACAGCCCAGAAACATCACCAGATCCTGTTTAGCTGCAATTACACTCCCCCGTAAAATTGTGCTCCCTTGACACTGACAGGGCTCTAAGGAGGCAGGTCTCAAGCAACTGTTCTGGGGAATAAAACCCAGCATGAAGCAAGACTGTCTCTTCAGTTAGTCGGTGCTTATTAATCAGCCAGCTCCCCCAGGCTGGGCCAGGCGTGCCGGCGGCTCTGCAGGCTGAACAGGCATGTTCCTTCGTCCTCCCTCCTCTGTGCCCCCTCTGCTGTGGTTGTGCTACTTCCTTCCTGCTTCATGACTGTTTTTGCTCCGTGCATCTTAGCAGAAGCCAAAAGGTCGAGCAGGCACTTCCATTTGCTCCACAGTTCTTTGCTGCAGCCCCGGCCCCAGCTGGGTTTTCTGATGCTGTTGCCTCCCCCAGACCTTAGGGCAGACTTTTCTGTTGCAGTTTCCTGTTTGCTGGACAAAAGCACTTTTCCAAGGCTGTCTTGCAAAGCCATTAACAGCAGAGGGCAAGTTTTAATCAGAGCATTGCCTCTTTCAGCTATGTTGACATGATTAAATAAATTCAAGTTACAAAGTCATACAGTACCTAACGTGCTTCATGACTAAAATGCCTTCCTTACCTCAAGGCAATGTTAATACAGTACTATCATTTTTGCCACTGTCAGCTTTCTTCCACTATTTCTCAACTACTTCACAGGTAACCACCTGACACAGTATAGTTTTGTTCCTCACACATAGCCAGGAGATGATTTAGTCACAATATTGTGCTCACATGCCATAATTCGACATGTGCATACTGTACCACCTGTAAAGCCCATTTTATTGAAAGCATACTACCAGCACTGCTGTACAGAGGAATTAAGAGCTATAATACAAGACAACCAACTACAAAATCCTTCACTTCTCCAAAGTTACTGTGCATATTTCTTATATATGACCAGATTTTCAAAGGGATTTTTTTTTTTGTATTAATACTTCCACTGACTTCAGTTACATTTGTGAACACCAGGTTTTCACAAGTAATGTTCAGCCTCTCTAAGAATAGAATTTAACAAAGATTTCTTCATGGGAAGCCAAGACAAACACAGCCACACCTCCACCTTGGCCCCAAAACAAAATTAAGCTGAACATGACTCAATTGACTTCACTACAACACACTTTGGAGAAAATGCTTTATTTCATAAAAACAGCACCAAATTGGCTAAAATTACACATCACCAATGAAGAAGATTCAAGAGGGACCTAAGTTACTGTAAAGCCATCCTATTCAAAACTCAAGAGAAAGGCCTCTACAAGTCAACTTGGTTGTTTAAAGGGGCATGACCCAAAAATGCAGTTCACAACAAGAAATGCAATCTCAGTACACTGGAAGAATGAATACAGAGCATTTTTTAGAAGTAAATCTATTTATTCTAATGGAAAATTAAGGGAAACAGCATTACAGAGGACATGGGAGAATCTGACACCTTAGCGCTGAACTCATTGACTGAAACCTCCTAGAACAGAGGATGCATAGCTTCTGTCCTCACAGAGCTGCAGAATTAACTCATTCACACAGGGGAACTCAGACGCACCATGTCCTTTCTTCAGAAATTCTACATTTGTTTGGCAAAAGAATTACAAATTGGTGGCTTGGAAGTGAGACAATTGCTCAGTTAAACTGAGGGAAAACACACTCCAATCACTGTATTATTATCGGTGTCGAGATAGGTATTATCGGTATCGTATAGGTCCAGAGAGGTTCTCCTCCCCCTCTGCTCTGCCCTGGTGAGGCCACATCTGGAATATTGTGTCCAGTTCTGGGCCCCACAGTTCAAGAAGGACAAGGAACTGCTGGAGAGAGTCCAGCACAGAGCCACCAAGATGATGAAGGGAGTGGAGCATCTCCCTGCTGAGGAAAGGCTGAGGGAGCTGGGGCTCTTTAGCTTGGAGAAGAGGAGACTGAGGGGAGACCTCATTAATGTCTACAAATATGTTAAGGGCAGATGTCATGAGGATGGAGCCAGGCTCTTCTCAGTGATGCCCAATGGTAGGACAAGGGGCAATGGGTGTGAGCTGGAACACAGGAGGTTCTGCTTCAACTTGAGAAGAAACTTCTTTCCAGTGAGGGTGACAGAGCCCTGGGACAGGCTGCCCAGGGAGGGTGTGGAGTCTCCTTCTCTGGAGACATTCAAGACCCGCCTGGACGCCTTCCTGTGTGATCTCATTGAGGTTCCTGCTCTAGCAGGGGGATTGGGCTGGATGATCTTTTGAGGTCCCTTCCAATCCCCAACATTCTGTGATCCTGTGATCCACTGCTACAGCTGAAAACCGGTATTTTTTAGAACAACTCACAGTCCAACATGGGTTCTGTGGTATCACAATCTCATGTCTCCAGTGGCTCTCGGTGTAAGTTTCTGACATGCAGAGCTGCAAGCACATCGTAACTATTTCTCTAGTTGAGCAATTACTGCTTCACGTTTGCTTTTCTGTAAATCACACCTCAATGACCCTACTGATGGATAAGATTTCTCTCAAGACTTTGACACTTTTCTGATCATGTTAAATTTTCTGAGGCAAACAAAAAAAGTTTTAACCTCATTTTACAGGTGAAGCAGCTGAAGGACAGAAAGTTCTGGAAGCTAGAATTACAGCTAGGGAATTTCTAATTCCTTATTACGTGCTCCATGTTGTAGAATACTATCCACTTACTAAACACTACTGCAAGAAATTATAACTAAGGAAACCCAAGTTTCCTACCCTCTCACTTCTGGAGTTACTTTGGAATTACACACTTACAACCAGATGATGTTTAGGTCTCAGGGTTAGCATCCACTACAGGTAAACAAAAGCTCCATTATTTAAGAAAAACAAACAAACAAACCCATCCAAACCACCACCCAAACCCCACAGCTCCTGGGTCCTGGAAACACTTATTTTTTTTTCTGTAACTACTTTAAATGTTATAATTTGATATTTTGAAGATTTAAGAGCTAAAAATCCCTTCAAAAGCCAGCTCTCAACAAGTAAAATGCACCTTTCAGAAACCATAAAGGTGTGAGGTTATCATATGACATACTTTTCAGATGTTACGAACTATGCACCAGATATGACCAGTTAGACCCAATTTCAGCCAGCTATCTGCTGTCAGAACAACTGTATCTTATATCCTGCTACCCACAGAAGCAAGAAGTCTTCTGCACGCTCTTCATGTTAAGATAAAAGTCCAGCCTACACATATAAGCAGTAAGTGGAAACATTTGAGGTGATCCCAAGATGTCTTTTATAACCCAGAGACAGCTTCAGAGTCCTCTACACACAGTAATCAGTTTTAAAAATAGAAACAGCGGAACTACTTTCAACCAAACTTGCAACACAGGAAGTGAATGAAATCCCATTTAACTATTACTGGCTCAGCAGAAGTCACCTTACAAAGTTATGCTGGGCCAGTGCTCTCTAACATTGCCAGTATTTCTACAGGACAACTAAGACAGCAGCAGACTAACAGCAAAACAGACATTTTAGAATCAGCAAATTAATTGCTTGTACTACAGAATTTTACAGCATCAGCTAATGCTACATTGATTTTTGTAGGCTAGCTCATCCCAGCAGCCTTTGGAAAAAAGGAAACACTTAACTTGTTTATCACCTCTTCTTAATACAAGGTTCATCTCCAAACACACTTTTCCATTTAAAGAACTACAGGCTTCACTGTTTCGTTCTTTATAGAGCTGTAAAACCACCTGGTTAATTCTGCAACTTCAAGACTTCACCTACCACCACAGCAAAGTGGAAACAGGAATACTTGAATGACAGGATTAGATGTTTCTGTCCATTCTTGGTCAAAGGCAAAAGCCAGCAAGTTCACAGACTAACACTACACAAGGTGTTGCTTCAAACTGTTGGGAAGCAGCTGGACTAATTTTATTCAGGACCTCCTAGCAACATGAGTTGTTTTTTTTTTCAACACTATCTTAGAGTTCAGAAAAGCTTTCAAGCACCAAAACACAATCTGTTTTCTGGCTGAAAAGGGCCATGACTGCAGACTTCTTCAAATCAACAGAAATCCAAAATATTGCATCTCAGCCCTTAATACACAAGCAAAGCACCCAAGAGACACGATATGGTTGCCAAGTAGCAGTAACACCTTTTTGCCTGAGAAATCTATCCATATTTCAAATGATAATTACGACAAACTGGAACAGGTTGACCAAGGAAGTTGTGGCTGCTCCTCCCTGGAAGTGTTGAAGGCCAGGTTGGATGAGGCTTTGAGCAACCTGGTCTAGTGGAAGGTGTCCCTGCTGATGGCAGGGGGGTTGGGACTGGATGAGCTTTAAGGTCCCTTCCAATCCAAACCATTCTATGATTCTATGAAACTAAATGACAAGGTTGCACTTCCACCCACAACATCAAGTCCACAGACTTAGTCTCCCATAAAACACAACAATGTTATAGGCTCTGAGAGCAAAGAAGAATAAAATCTTACTTCCCTATTATCTGAATGCTTACATTTGTCCATAAATTGATTTTCAAGATAGTGGTCCAATTTTTGATGGAAAGAAAACTAAAATAAACTCAAGCTTATGCCAATTGTGCTAAGTGTTATTTAAGTTCCACAACTATCACCTCAACTAGCAATTTAAAGCCAAATTAAAAAGAAATAATTCACATTCCTCTCTCCAATAACATTTAAATTATAATGAATTTCTTCTTGGGTAATAAGCAGTTAGTTAGTGTTCATATGCTGGAGCCTGGCAAGGAAACCTTTCTTTTGGGCCGCTTTGGAGCCTGTCCTTTTCTTTACGATGTTCTAATTTAAATGCAGACGTAGACTTCACACTAGTGGGTTTTGTCTTAGCTGTATTAGAAGGAAGTGACAGAAAGAGGACTTGCACACACCACACACCATTTGAGTTCCACATTTTATACTATCTCTTTTTCACTGGGCAGGAGTGTGCACAAGCACTTTTAAAATATGAAATTAGAGCACTACCCACCCCCTACCCTCTCCCCACAGAGGGCTTTTCTGGTTCATAGCTTAGCACAAGTGTTTTCCAACTTTTTCCTCTTTAAAATCCAACTTTTTTTTTTCCCCTTTTCTTTTCTCTAAGTCATTCTTCATGTATTTCCTTCCCCTTTAGAGACATACATGGTCATTTCCAGTAGACATTAAATACTGGTAGCTTTTTCCTGTGCAAATCAGTAAGTCTTCACTTTGGAGCTAGAGAAGAATATGATAGATATCCTGCTGAGCCAGCAGCCCACAAGGATATTGTCAGAAAGATGATAGTTAAATATGGATTAGCTTCCCAAACCTTTTTTACAACTCCATGTTATATGGAGAGATTTTACAATATTCCCTGCATAACTTCATTTTATCCTCAACAGAAATGTTAAGTTTTGTTAACTGGGTTTGTTAACAGTTTGTTTTCTGAAGTAGGCAAGCTGAACTAGCAAAATAACTTGTGCTATTTCTTAAACAGCCAGTCCACATCCTGCAAAATTACTTCTCCTCAGCCTTTCACCTAACCCTGATCCTCCAGCTTACACAATTGCATTCTGATGTGCAAACATTTGCAGTTGTCTGATTCTACTTAGAAGATAAATTTGCTGAATTTTCCCTCATAGTAGACTGTTTTAACATAATCAGTAAATTTGATCCATTGGTGAAAAGTGCAGCCTAAGCCACCCTTTCCCAAGTAACAGACAACTCTTACCCCTGATCCTCTTCTGTCCTGCTACATAAAGTATAATCTATTTACACAACTGCAAAAAAGCTGCTGCAATAAGTAATGTGTGTAGTGGGGAAAGCTGACGAATGACAGCTCCTCTGTGCAAGTAAGAGGTCTGGAGAAGTAAAGCTTTCTGTGAACAGAAACAAAAAAATATATCAACATAACCACTGAGCCTCTAAATCAAACTGTAATCAAGAGCTTAGGCAAGTTCAGCATGTTCAGAGCAGTTGTGGTACTCGCATTAATGGGCATGCTCAATCAATGCAACCAACACACTAAAGGAAAAGAAATATGTATATTTAACTAGTTTTTGTTATCATTAGTTAAAAAGTAAACTCAAGACATTTGTGATATTTACAGGGTCAGAAAAGTCACATATTCACCACTGCAGGCAGCACAGCAAGCTACTCAGTGCTAAATAGGTGGAGCTTTCTCTTTTGCATATAAACCTGCTAAGGACCCTCTACAGGATTTCTTTTATTGCAATGTTTCAGCTATACGGGCTACAAATTCCACCTTTGAGGGGTTTTTGTTTTGTTTTTATAACTTCAAGCAACAAGTCTTAAAAAGGCTTTTGCATTAGAAGGCACCGTGGATCTCTACAGAATAGGAACCAACAGCTTGGGAAATCTGTACAGCCTCAAGAATCACAGAGTCACAGAATCACAGAATGTTGGGGATTGGAAGGGACCTCAAAAGATCATCCAGCCCAATCCCCCTGCCAGAGCAGGAACCTAAATGAGATCACACAGGAAGGTGTCCAGACGGGTCTTGAATGTCTCCAGAGAAGGAGACTCCACCCCCTCCCTGGGCAGCCTGTCCCAGGGCTCTGTCACCCTCACTGGAAAGAAGTTTCTTCTCAAGTTGAAGCAGAACCTCCTGTGTTCCAGCTCACACCCACTGCCCCTTGTCCTACCATTGGGCATCACTGAGAAGAGCCTGGCTCCATCCTCATGACATCTGCCCTTAACATATTTGTAGACATTAATGAGGTCTCCCCTCAGTCTCCTCTTCTCCAAGCTAAAGAGCCCCAGCTCCCTCAGCCTTTCCTCAGCAGGGAGATGCTCCACTCCCTTCATCATCTTGGTGGCTCTGTGCTGGACTCTCTCCAGCAGTTCCCTGTCCTTCCTGAACTGTGGGGCCCAGAACTGGACACAATATTCCAGATGTGGCCTCACCAGGGCAGAGTAGAGGGGGAGGAAAACCTCTCTGGACCTACTAACCACACCCCTTCTAATGCACCCCAAGAACACCTGCTAATTACTGCAGCACAGCCAACCAATTACTGAATGACTTACCTTTACCTTACTGCAGACATATGACAAAATACCTGGAATTATTAACTCTCAAAATACTATTTGATTCCAGTATCAAAGCCTGCAGATGTTACCACTTTATTTTACTAGATCCCCAAATATATAATTTGTTTTTAGAGGCCAACCTACCTCTTAGCCAAGACAACCCATATAAGCTCCTAAACTGTCAAAACTCAGAGAAGTGATATAGTATGTCCACTAAAAAAACCCACACTTCCTCACAAGTCACGCAGCTGACTCTGATCTACTTTCTAAAACTCAGTCTTTAAACAGTAACTAGAAGTTACTGCGTGTACTTATTAGTCAGGAAGTGCATACATAGCTTTAAAAGCACCCTCAACAGCATTAATTCTTAAACAGATACGGAAGTGAGCTAAAGCAGAATTTAAATAGCATCTTCAAAGCTCTCCTAATAAAATAAGTGAGTTTTCCTCACAAAAATCGCAGTATGAGTTTATGCAAGAGAGGAACAATTTAACCTGAACGACTATACATCAAAACCACAGCGGTACAGAGGCAAAACAGCCGTTACAGTCCTAAGAGGAGAAAGGAAGCTATTGAGTCTTCACAGCATTGGAGCTCAGCTAAGCGTGGTGTTAGCCACAACAGGAGGATGCTTTCAGCAGGCTGACGGTTAAGGTATGACACAGGAGAGCTGCATGCAGTTTTAACAGCTCTATGACTAGTTTTAAACTGAAGGAACACACACTCACCCACATCCGAGTGCTCACATGAGCCTTTTCTAGCCTTGTTCGCAGCACCCAGTTCACCAGATTAGGTTTTTAAAGACAAGTTCTCAAAACATTGCAGATGAACATTAGCAGCAAACTAACTTATTCACCTTAAATTACATTAAATACATTTTAAATCTAAAGGTGCATTTATGGCAAAATTCATTTAACTAAGTTTCAGATTAAACAAATAGCACTTCAAGTGATCAATCAGGTTCCAAAAGCTCACACAACCTCGAAGTCTGACACTGGAAGTGCAGCATTTAACAGAATCATAGAATGGTTTGGATTGGAAGGGGCCTTAAAGATCATCCAGTTCCAACCCCCCTGCCATCAGCAGGGACACCTTCCACTAGACCAGGTTGCTCAAAGCCTCATCCAACCTGGCCTTCAACACTTCCAGGGAGGGGGCATCCACAACTTCCTTGGGCAACCTGTTCCAGTGTCTGACCACCCTCACAGTGAAGAACTTCTTCCTAATATCTCATCTAAACCTCCCCTCTTTCAGTTTAAACCCATTTCCCCTTGTTTTGTCATTAGTTGCCCTTATGAAAAGTCCCTCCCCAGCTTTCTTGTAGCCCCTTCAGGTACTGGGAGGCCGCTATAAGATCACCCCAGAGCCTTCTCTTTTCCAGGATGAACAACCTGAATGCCAAGCTGAACCAAAAGTGCCACTCTGTGCAGATCTCTCTTGAACTGGTACAGCCATTCATAGGCACTGACTACTCCAACCTCTTTCTTTTCCATGACAGATTAGAGAATTGAGAAAGTTACCATGCTCATTACCACCACCAGTAAAACGGTGTCTCATATTTCCCCTTTATGACAAAACAGTGACTGCTGCTTCCTGGGCTGAGTGAAAAGCAAAGGAAGTGGTAATTGAGACCAGCCAGGATACGATTCTGCTTTTCCCCGTTTGTTTACAAGTCTGACTACAGTTGCTTCCCTGGTAAGCTGTTTATTCCTAAATGGCACAATTAGCAACTCCCCAAAGACTCCCATCACCTCTGTGAGAAAGCAAGCCTCGACTGGACTCCTCCTGAAGTTTACATCTATCGATTTGGATTCCCCTTGCCCTCTTTTGTCAATTAGTTTGACTACAAACTCTCTGGAATAATTTCTCTCTGCTTCTCTCTGAGAAAACAAGAAACTGGGGGCAAGATGTTGAATTTATGGTTGAAATAGCTATCTATGATTTAGTTATCAGACAGTCCATATTTTTGATGGATAGATCGCAGCACACACAGAGTTAACCAGAAATATCACAGATAAATTCTAAAAGGTTTAATATACCCTTTTAGCTCACTTCTGGAGGCAACAGCAAGTGTTCAGAAACAGAACATCAACTCTACTACATTGGAGGAACACACAAAACCATTTTCAAGATAAATGCTACTTAAAATATTTTAAGAGCATCTCACTGCACTGTAAAAAAATCACTCACAGTCTTGTCTTAATGTAGCAAAGGATGACACAAGGAAATGACCAGTTCCAGTAGAAGACCCAGAGAGTAATTTTAATCAGTGTAATCAAATTTACTCACAGTAAAAAAGTGCTTTTCATACTGTGGCTCATTTCGATCTAAGTAAAGGCTAAAAAACCCCTCAATTTTCCATCAAGTATTGCCTCATGCTCAAAACATACCAGGCCAATGAACTCTTTTCTCCCCACATTTGTTACATCCCTTATCTTCTACAAGATTTTCTGAAAATTTGAGCTAGCAGCATCTCCCAAAACCCACTTCTCAACTGCAATGAGCCAACTGTGCCCATAGGAATCATATCCTCCCTAGGTCGGGGGGGGATAACATTATATCTAACTTTTGTGTTTGCACATTACATTGAACCCAATTCCTGAAGGACTCATACAGAAAAAAAACTACACTTTTAAAAGAAGCAAGTGTACCATGTGAAGATTACCATATTTACACTCCCCAAACCCTGTCTCAACAAACCCTAAGAGTCAGTCGTATCATCTCACAAAGAAACGATGTTAAACAACAACCCAGAAAGAAACTCCCATTTCTTAATTCATTCTTCAGCACTGTCAGTGAAAAATAAAACAGCATTAACAATGCCTTCTGGAGGCACCATCAGAGTTTTTTGTTGGAGCTCAGTATTATAGAATATGCTACATAGAGTTCAATATTATTCCAGAAACACGTCAGCACTTCTCTGCTGTCCCTGCTCCCCCAAGTAAGTCAAGCAAATAGTTGCCAGGGTGTTAACCACATGTTCTCCCCAGAGCACTTATCTTCAGCCACTGAGTGGTTTTCGCTTTTTTTCCACTGTTTGTTCTTTTTTTTTTTTTTTTTTTAAATTCAGCACCTTTTCCAAAATCCTGACATGAATTTAAAGTTACAAATGTATGCTTTGCTTTGGATATCTCTGTCCGTTAGACCTGCTGCCTAACCAACGGTTAGACAAACACACAAGATTAACCTTTTCAGAGCTTTATTCTATTCTTAAATTACCTTGGCTCTTCTTTCCTTAAAGCTGGATGAAGGAAAGAAACAGCTTTTCAGGTACAGTACAGTGCTCAGCAAATTCATGCTATTTTGTTCAAGAGAGCCTTATATTCAGATACAACTGAAGTTTCTACCTTGAACTATCCTTTTTAGTAAGTGCTGTTCACCTTGAAGATGTCCCTTGTTCTCACCTATGGCCTTCTGAAGAAAATAAGAGTTAACACATGGGACACCCTGATCTACCTTAAGTATGAAGTTTCCAATGTATGGGGTTTTAGTAAGATGTTTTATTCCCACAAAACAAGGTTACTCCCTGCCATCCACCTCCAGAAATACTGGACAGTTTCTGTTTCCAGAAAAAGGAAAAGTTCTGTTAGGCATAAAGACCAATTATGAGAATTTTTAGTCTGGATTACTGTTTTGTTATATAACATAAAACCTTCTACTGTTTCCTACAATTGCTAGAAACATCCTTCTGAACCTTATCATCCTTTCTCACAAGGCACTCTCTATGTGAGAATGCAAAGGACTGCAAAACCTTTTCATAGCAGACTTCATTCTTTATATTAACCTAGCATAGGCTGAACTATATATAGCATAGGCTGAACTATATAATATAACCTGAACTAGGCTATACAACAACTACAACTATACAAGCTCTGAACACGTACTCTGCTCTCAGATTTCAACATACCCAAGTACATTTTACTTAAAACTCTACACTTAGACTTAAATCTCTTCAAAGTCTGTTTTCCTGTACAGACACTGTATCAACCAGCAGACATTTCATAGAATCATAGAATGGTTTGGATTGGAAGGGACCTTAAAGATCATCCAGTTCCAACCCCCCTGCCAGCAGCAGGGACACCTTCCACTAGACCAGGTTGCTCAAAGCCTCATCCAGCCTGGCCTTAAACACTTCCAGGGAGGAGCAGCCACAACTTCCTTGGGCAACCTGTTCCCATGTGGTATTTGTTCAAGCTCTTGTTCACTAAAGCAAATTTATATCATAAATATTTGAAAACATTTCTCCCCATTACCTAGGCTGAGAGTTCTCCTCATACATCCGCTCTTTCCAAAAGGCTGATGGTCTGCTTGGTTTTCTTCATCAAGTTCTCCATGAATACGCGGAAATACTCGTTTTCTCCCAGGGTCTCCATCTTCCCCTCATAGCGTGACAGGATGGTTCTCAAATGCTGGTAAGTATCGGGGAGCAGATCTAGGATATAGGGTGGGCTGTTCTTCAGCGCCAGCTTTGGGTTCTGACACAAACGCACCACCTAGGGTTAATGAAGAAAAGACCATTTTTAAAACTTAAAGATAGCAAGTAGTGATCAGTTACTTAAACACAATTCGGTGTCACTTACAAACACAATACAGTGACAACATTTACTCTCAACAAACTGCATTTGTTGCTTGAGTTCAGATAGGGAGTCCAGCCCCCATAAAAGAGTCGAGTCTATGGACTGATGAAACTCCCAACATACATAGAATTATATTTCATGAGGCTGCATTTCACCTCAACTGCATTTTCAAAAGCAGAATTCAAGAAAATTCAATACAGAGTTTGTAGATGGCAAGGATGTTAATCTACCACACGAGTCTAGTACTTCCTGACAGAGTCTGACATTTCAGTCTCTGAAGATGCCCATAGGCAGAACTTTACCTGCCTAGCTGCCCTGATTTTAGCTGCAAAAGAGACTTTTCACACCGATCCATATATTCAGGACAAATACATCCACAGAGGAAGCTCCACTGCTACAGATATCGCTGATGCCAGTAAGCATTCCCAGGCTGAAATTTTCAGGAATTTTTCAGGAATTTCAAAAGGAATTTTTGAAGGCAACAGCGCTAGAAGAATCTCCTTTTCTTCCTCCTTGAATACATACAAAGACTAAAAGGAACAGGAGATTTTATGGATAATGACGACCATCAAGAAAGAACAAACACAAAGGAATTTTTCTGTGTGAGAATGAACAACAAGCTGCAGCACAACAGATATGGTAAGAGAAGCCTGGGTAGAAGTGTAGCCTGCAAGAACTTGTGAGCCCTGTTATGGATCAACTTTGCTTCTAACTTCCATTAGATGAATCTCATAGCAAAACCAGATTCTTCACAATAATTTCTGTGGGTTCATTTGGGTTTTTTTAATAACACCACATCCAAAGCGATACTAGTAATTAGATTAAAGGGTTATTAGATGAGCTCAACCTGTCTTCTGCTTGGCATACAACTAAATATCTCATTTTTCTTCCTTCCAAGCCACATAGTCTCTATTCTAGCAGCGAGATCATATATTCTCAAAGTTAAGAACTTTAAGCTATCAACCCAAATTTTTGCCATCTACAGTGATTTTATTGGATCGTTGATAAAATAATCACTACAACAAATGTTATCTGACTGCTTAATAGCAAGTATACGAATGAAGTCTACACTAATGACACTTGCAGGCATAAGGGTATTACAGGTATCAAACAATTAGCACTGCAGAACACAAAGCTTAAGGGAAGTGAATAGGAAAAAGTAAAAGAACAATCTAATGTCCTTCTGCAGCTCACCATTTCCACAAAGCCTTGTGAAACCTTCAAGAGGAATTGACTAGCTCCCTACAATGCATACTTAAGCACCCACTTCCCTTAAACACTTAAATGCTGATGGCAAACAAAGTAATTTATTCCGAAACAGTGCTTTAGCATTTAACTTTGCCATTCAGGGCATATGCAAAAGCAACCTTATCAAGTTAAGTGACATCTTCAATTACATCTGTCTTGCAGTAGTGCCTCTAATAAGAGCTGACTGAGAGAGACTAAATTTCAGTAAATAGGAAGGCACTCGGTGTATCAAAACTAAAACAGAAAAATCTGACTGCAATTAAAAGAATTACATGCCTAAAAAAGCCTCTGCAAGAATACATAGTAAAAAACCTACCAAGTTTTCCCTCCATTTTGAAGATGCTGACAAGGATCAGGAGATCTAGATAAGGAGATGGATGGACAGACAACTGACTTATCCAATTGATTCTGATGCCTCAACTGCTGCTTCCTGGGAGCCCGTGAACATTGTACAATGAACCACATCAACAAATGGAGTCAAGACATTTGTCCCCTGAATAAAACTACTTTCACTCTGCAGCATGAACAGGTTCTAAACGTGCTCCTCAGCTGCAGCTGAACTGTGCTATGGATAACAAAATATTGTCTTCAACCAGAATTATTACACAGTCAGCTCTTGTGAGAAAGACACATTAAGCAAGCACACAAGTCAGAGTATGCACCTCTCTCAGTCACCCGTAATAGAAAACAGTTTGGCTGTTACCCCTTGAAAAATATTCAGCTATAGAAGATCCACTGCATGGCAGAAATGTAACAAACTTCAATATCAATTAGAAAAATTTCCTCACAGCAGAATCAAGTTCTGCAAACCATTCATTCTCACAGCCTCTGGAAAATGTTTCCCAAGTGGTGACGTGCAGCAAAGATACCTCAAATAGTTAACAGAAAACCCAAAACTGCTGTGATTTTATGATCAAGTAGACCAAAATTAGCTAAGATAAGCATTTAAACAAAGCTACGTTAACTGCTGCCTCTTGAGCAAACTTGATCAGTTTTTATAACACAGCAGCAACAAACCCAGTTGCATTTTGCTTGTTTCTCTACATGTGCACTTGCAGCATGGTGACAACATCAAAAGGAATGTTCCCAGCCCTGGGAACAGCTGCCCCTCAGCGAGCTACCCTGCCTTCCACAGGGACCAGCAATGTGGAAGGAAATTGAGCAAAAAGCAGTAAATATTTTTGATTAGGTGTGAAGGCAACAAATACAAGCAATCCATGTTTTTAAACTACCATTCAAACTCATCCAAGTTTGCCCGTCTTATGCTTTGTTCTCTCGAGAACCAGTTTTTTTAAAGAAACATTTTTTGGGGCTTTAGAAATACCAATAAAACATTTCAAGCTTAGCACAAAGATTCTAAGAGGTCACCCTGTGAAGAACCCCAAAATTTACTTCACCAATTTTCATTTTCCAAACTCAAGAGGAGAATATAATTAAAACAAAAACAAAAACAAAACAGTTTCCTTCCTCAGTTTTGAGGAGAGAATCTGTTATCTACTCATTCGAGGAAAAAAAAGTCTCACACAGATTTTCTAGGCCTGGAACTGAACCTCTCCCCTCAAGGTTCTGCAGCTCTGCCTCGACTCATCACTGGATTTCAGATATTTCTCTTCAGTACTGCTTCATTAGACTTGCACAAATAAAGGGTAACTAGCACAGTGCCACTATATACAGGGCGTTGTCACAGGCACAATATATAGAGAACCTGAGAAACACAGCAAGAACCATGAGCTTTTTAAAGTCATGAAGTCAGGTTACACAGTTAATGCCACCTGCAGTGGCATTCGACTATATCAGTTTTAGAAACTGAATGGCACCTGTATGCTGTTTAGAGAAGGTTTATCTCAAAGCTTGTCCTCTTTCTCCTCCATATCTTACTAGATGGACTCTACTATTCTTCAGCTACATCCCTTATACCTCATCCTGAGCGGTTTGTAACTGCACCACCTGTTCTTCAAACACCATCCACAGCAATGAACTCAAGTGGTCTGCATTATCTGCTTCCCAGACCACATTTGCAAGGACAGATTTGTAATCTCACCCTTCTGGTTAAAAAAAAATACAAATTGTTTTCACCAGTCAATACATTTTTTCTTACACTAAACACTGCTTTATTTGCTAAAGACAGTGATGAGTGAGTACGATAAAAACAAATTAACAGCAGTTCCTCCGCATCTCCCTGCTGAGGAAAGGCTGAGGGAGCTGGGGCTCTTTGGCTTGGAGAAGAGGAGACTGAGGGGAGACCTCATTAATGTTTATAAATATGTTAAGGGCAAATGTCATGAGGATGGAGCCAGGCTCTTCTCAGTGATGCCCAATGGTAGGACAAGGGGCAGTGGGTGTGAGCTGGAACACAGGAGGTTCTGCTTCAACTTGAGAAGAAACTTCTTTCCAGTGAGGGTGACAGAGCCCTGGGACAGGCTGCCCAGGGAGGGTGTGGAGTCTCCTTCTCTGGAGACATTCAAAACCCACCTGGACGCCTTCCTGTGTGATCTCATTTAGGTTCCTGCTCTGGCAGGGGGGTTGGACTGGATGATCTTTTGAGGTCCCTTCCAATCCCCAACATTCTGTGATTCTGTGAACCAATCTATACACTTTAGTAGGTTGAAGACACTGCGAGGAAGTTGCTGTGTCTCTTACTGTGCTATTCATCCCTGCAAGCTTGCAGGCTCACAAGACCTCTGACAACATGTTCTATTCCGCAGAGAAAGGCACAAACGTCACCTAATTCAGGTGATGGTGAACATCCTGCTGCACAGTGATGAAAAGGACTATTCTATGTCCATACTATACGTGACCACACGCGACTGCAGGAGGAACAGTTAGTACTGACAAAAATTATAACTTCAAGCAAAAGAATTTGAAATACAGAAATACGTCAGGCAGGTTATGGAGAACATTACAGGGGAAAATATTTAGACAAGAATCAACTTGCATAGGAAATTCATCAGTCACATCTGAAAACAGAGATGCACAAATGCTTTGACAACACCAGCTAATTATGCAGACTAACGAATCAGGTCATCAATGTACTCTACGCACACAGATACAGCACACATTTCTGAAAGGCAAACCTACCATCTATTAAACATGGACTCAAGTTGGTTGGGTTTTTTTATTTGTATCTGTAATTTAATTTATTTGGCCCAGAAAACTAACCCATTTTCAACACCTGCCATTCATTTAGACCTTCTCACCCTAAGTTTCATGAGCACTGTGTTTGCCTGGCAGTTTGCTACACTACTAAAAAGATTTTTAATTCAGATGTGTTCTCCTAAGCGTGCAAAATACAATTAAAGTCTAACTGAAATCTGAAAGGCTTTCCACAGCCAAATCTTTCCTCCTGAACAAATCAGTCTAACAACTAACTCTTTAAGACTTTAAAGATTAAGTCTATGCCTAAGAGCTTTTGGATGTTGCCAACAAGCAAAACAGGGAAGTCAGTGCCTGTTTAAAAGAGGTTATTTTTTAACTTGTGACAAATACAACAGTAGTCTTGTGAGATATCATGGTGGAGAGGGTATACAGCCAAAAACAGGCTATGCAGATCTGAAGCTGTGAAAGTAAAAAACCCATCCCACTGCAATTCAAAATGCCAAGGTAATAATTTCTTTTTTCAGGCCAGCCTTCTCTTTTGAACAGACCAGGTTATGAGATCAAATACAGGTTGACATTCACACTTATATCACACGCACAAGAATGAAGATGGGCATTCTTACAAGTGGTATCTGCAAGTTAAACTTATTTCTAAGAGGATCACATTTCTATGCTCAAACTACCTTTCCCACATTAGCACCTATACTTGCCCTCTGTGTTTGTAAGAGAGCCACTGGCACTTCTCAAAAGGCTTTTTTCTTTATCCCAGTCTCTCTCCATAGAAGGTGATCAAAGCTCATCATCATCACAAGCACGGCAAAGGCACAACTATTAAACCACGTCTCTTGTTGATCCAGGCAGCACAAAGTGATTTCTTGGCATGAACATAATTTAATATGTCTTTTAAAAAGTCATCTACTCTGCCTGCTTTAGCATTTACTGCAGGAGATTCAGACACTGCATGCATAAATAACGCGGGGAAAAGAGAAAGGAAAGTTGAAATGAGTAAGCCTACAAGGGCAACTGGATGAGGTATGGCCATCAGCCCTGCCTGCTCTGCTCTCAGAGGGGAAGAGGGAGGCGAGCTGACACTCCCCAAGAACTGCAGGCAACTTTGGTGATGCTCTTACTCTGCACTGCTTTTAGGGCCCTGAACTCTGCATTATAAAATGCACTGCACATTTTAGACTTCAACGTGTCAAGCCTAGCCTCGATTCTCAGGGCTGAGCAGTAATAACAGCAGGAGATCAATCAAAACCCCAGGAAAAATGTTAGAAGATTTTTATTTTATGCCTTCTTCTGGATGCCTATGCTAACTTCATAGAATCATAGAATGGTTTGGATTGGAAGGGACCTTAAAGATCATCCAGCCCCAACCCCCCTGCCAGCAGCAGGGACACCTTCCACTAGACCAGGTTGCTCAAAGCCTCATCCAGCCTGGCCTTCAACACTTCCAGGGAGGAGCAGCCACAACTTCCTTGGGTAACCTGTTCCAGTGTCTCACCACCCTCACAGTGAAGAACTTCTTCCTAATATCTCATCTAAACCTCCCCTCTTTCAGTTTAAACCCATTTCCCCTTGTTTTGTCATTAACTGCCCTTATGAAAAGTCCCTCCCCAGCTTTCTTGTAGCCCCTTCAGGTACTGGGAGGCCGCTATAAGAACTCCCCAGAGCCTTTTCTTTTTCAGGCTGAACAGCCCCAACTCTCTCAGCCTGTCCTCACAGCAGAGCTGCTCCAGCCCTCGGATCATCCTGGTGGCCCTTCTCTGGACTTGTTCTAACTGGTCCATGTCTTTCTTATGTTGGGGGCTCCAGAACTGGACGCAGTATTCCAGGTGGGGCCTTACAAGAGCGGAGTAGAGGGGCAGAATCCCCTCCCTCGACCTGCTGGACACACTTCTCTTGATGCAGCCCAGGATATGGGTCGTACTGGGCTGGGTGGTTCTCTAAATAATGCCAACATCCACTAACAACACACTAGGATTTCTTAAAACAATGGATTTACCAACACACCTAGCAGGGCTAGTAAATCAATTGCCATACCCCATCACACCATCAGGCCAAAAGGTCTGGTGTCCTGCCCCCGGCAGGAGCCATTTCCTGGCATTTGAAAAGGTGGAGGAGGGGAGAGTCTTAGTGACGGAGGAGTGGAGTGCCTGAGTGCCTCACACAGAGGTGTGGGACTGGAATATGGCCTTTCCAATTCCCACACCACAGGGTTCTGTTGTTTAACATTAGATTTCAACCTCCTTACCTTTGCATAACTACCTGCATTTATTGCAGAGGGATTTATTCAGGCTTTTATGGTTTTTACCAGGTTCCCAGTTTTGGAAAAGGCTTTGTGCTGAGCTCAGTTACATGTCCCTGTTCATTCAGAAAAGAATAATCTGAGCCGCCCCAAAGCAGGTGCTGAGCCTCACTGTCCAGTACCCACACACCAAGCTCTATCACAGGCTGAGGCTCACCTTCAGACAAGCAAATCCTGGATTCCTCCCTCGTGCAGTTAGTTATACACAGGTAGGACCTACTACTGGCACTACCAGGATGCATGTGCAGCTGCCCACCAGGCCCCTACCTGTACCCAGCCTTTCCCTCCACCAGCAACACCAGGACTCACAAGAATACAACGGTATAAACGCCAGATCCTCTTGAGCAGGTCTGCAACCTTCACCCCAAACCTTCTGAAACCTGTTCCCCTCAAGCCCTGCAGGCAGCTCAGCCCCTGCAAGGCTGTTGTTCTCCCTCCACACCTTCCAATCCCTGCATCCCACCCCCATCCTGCCTCTGGCCTCTCCTCCACCAGCTCCCACATCATCCCCCCCAAACCCTTGCACCCTGTCCTGCACCCACACAGCTCTCGCCTCTCCCCCACTGCACACCAACCCCACCCCGAGCTCTACGGCTCTCTCCC
>NW_010320302.1:0-5901 GCF_000700745.2 Antrostomus carolinensis
CCCCCCCCTCCTCTGAAGTCTGGAAAACTTCTTTTCAAGACAAGGAGAGAAAATTCTGCGTGTTCAGCACCTCGGTTCAGGCTCCTGCTGGTTACACAGTCCCCAAACTCTCCGGGAAGAGAGAGGCAGGAGCAGATGCCTTTGGTTTGGTGTCATCAGCCTTGAGCCACCCCAAGGAAAGGGGTAGACATGATTTACTGTAGTGCTGGTGTGTGGGGGGCAGGTTGGGCAGCAAGCGGGTGGGCAGGGTGGGTGAAAGAGGATTAGGAAGCACAGAGGTTGTGTGGGCAGCAGGTACCTCTGTGTGCAAATACTAAATCCTACCTGGATGAGGTACGGGTGTGTGTGAGCGTGCAACTGGGTATGGCTGGAAGTGTTTCAGCCTTTCCTGGGCAGGCAGGTCTGCGTGGTGATGCTTTCCTCAGCGTGTGTGTGTGTGTGTGCACAGATCTGTGCCCGTTTGTGCACACAGGTGAATGCTTGGGGGGGAAAGTCACTGCTGAGCAGAGGATTTACAGCTCTTGGGGTGCCCATCCCGGTCCTGGAAAGCCAGGGATGAACCTCTGCCTTTAAAAGCAGTGCTGGAGTGTTGTCGTGGCAGAAGTCAGCTCCAGGCTGTCACTTCTCACCCCGCTGATGCTCTGCAGTTGCTATCAGATCTGCCCAGCCTGGCAGCTGCCAGCTCCACTGGGGAACAAGCACAGAGCTGGGTCCTGGTCTCAGTTCCCTTCTTTGTTCAGCTGGCTGAGGAGCTGGCACCTCGGGGTCTCCAAAGCGGCTGGATGCTCTGCAGAGAGCTCCTCGCTTTTTCTCATAGTTCAGGTATATTTGGCCACAGGTACAGTTTCACAGTGAAGTGACAGGAAGGTCCTGCTCACAGAAGTTGTCCCAGGACTGGGGAGGATCACTGAGGATCTCCAGGACTGGGAAGGATCCCTGAGGATCCTCAGCCCCGATTGCCCTCACACAGCTGTGCCCACACCCCTCGATCCCAGCCGCAGCGGTACCATTGCATCACTGCTGGGAACCCCACTCTCCTGGGGGGTTTGCATCTGCTTTTCTCTGTCCCTTTCTGCCAACACTCTCCTGGCCACACTGCCAGCCCCTTCCAGCACTGCTGGACCCCTCCTCAGCTGAGGCTGCCCCAGCAGAGCGGTGCTGGGGGGGTTTCTCTCTCTCCTGTGTGAACAAGTGAGCTGAGGCCTGTGAACTCCCTGCACGTGTGATGGAGGGACCAACACCCAACCCATTTCCCAGGCAGGCTTGTATTTCTGCAGCCATTACCGTGGCTGCCCAAATTCCTCCTGAGAACTTGTTTTCCTCACTGAAGGCTGAGGCAAAGTGGAATATGAGCAGGAAAATAGTCCTCGCGTGAGTGTCCACTATCTGTCCTCCTGATAGCATCGCTCCAGACGCCAATTAACCTCCCTTTGAAATCATTGCCAGGGCAGAGCCTGCCCGGCTGCTCCTCACCTGGTCCCAGCCTCCCACACCCTGGTCATGGCCACGCACCGTCACTCACCATCTCGCCGTGTCACACCATGTCACACTGTGCCATCCTGCCTGGCTCACACCAACACCTGCAGCCAGGCTTTTCCGAGGGTCTGCAGATCCCTCTGTCAGCCATTCTGTGGCATCACCCCTGCAATTAATCACCAGGGCCATTAATCAGTGGGACAAAGTATTGTAAGTGCAGAATCATCGGTGCAATCAGCGGCGGGGGCAATTAATGGCAGCGGCAGAAGTGCACTCCGGCGCACAATCGCACGCTATGGGGGATGCTCTCAGCTCCCTGCCAGGTTTCCAGCCGCAGCCCCACGGCACAGGGACACGCCGTGGCAGTTCGCTGGCCCTTGGAACCCCCAGCTGTGCCACTACCCCTCCTGCTCCCCAGGTGACCCTCTCCTCTTGGCACCGCAGGCTGCTAAATTGGTCTGGAATCGTTCTTTTCCACCCACCCCTTAGTCACTCTTCCCTGGCAGGGAGCGCTGCGGAGCAGTGGGAGGTAAATGAATGTGAAAACTCGGGCAGGAAAATGAGATTTCAAGAAAAGCCAGCTCCCCTGCGAGCCACCGAGGGAGGCTTCCTGTGCCGAGGGTGCACAGGGCAGAGACCCCCACCCCAGGCTGGCTTGGGCAGAGAGGATGTGGCACTGGAGATGGGGAAAGCCCAGCCCTGGCAGATGCTCCTCGGCAGAGCGGGGCCAGGCAGAGACAGGGATGCTGCCCCAGTGAGCTGCTGCTCTCCCGTCCCACTGCCCTTGCTCTGTTGGTATCCTCAGCCCTAAATCACTATTTTCCCCTCTTTGAAAGCCTCTGTTTTGCTGCGGGCAGGTACAGTCTTGCTCAAGTGAGGCATCTGCGGCATGCAGAGAGGTGGGCAGCCGGAGCAGCCGCTCTTGGTGTAACAGGGAGCAAAACCTGCTCAAGGGCTGGATTGCATCCATGCTTTCCTTGAGACCATTCAAAAATCCATCCCCAACAGTGAGAGCTGAGCTCTCTGGGACACTGTCACCCACAGACACCCCAGCAGAGCTCAGAGCCTGTGGTGCAAGCTGCTGCGTGGACAAGTGTGAGAAGATAGTATCACTGCAGGGAAGTGAGTGCTGGAATTGCTCCTCAGAGCAGCACAGAGAGGCAGAGACAGGACCATGGTCTTGTTCTACTCCATAGCAGACCCACATGGGCTTTCCTTGGGCTGTGCTGCCCATGCCCTGCACCCCAAGACAAGAACCTTGATCCTCCAGTGCTTAGAAAAAGCTTAGCACTGATGGCACACTTGCCTTTTTTTTTCTAGTCCCCCTAACCACTGACTTGGATGTGTGTTTATAAATATTTCTTTCTCTTGGAAAGTCTTAAAAGTCCCCTTCTGCCTAATTTATTTGCTGGGATATGTTTACCAGCTGCCCTTGAGTTTGCTGTCACGGTTTTTCCAGGAGACCTGCAGAAAGCCCCTCTGGACAGGGAGCTGCAGCGGGAGGTGGGATGGAGGTAGGATGGACGGAGCACACGGTCCCCGTGTCGAAGGAGAACAGTGGCGAAGGCGTGTGGCTGGGAGTGGGCAGGACCTCGGTGGATGGTTGCCATTAGGGATTAGTTAAAAATAGCAGGGAATGTACAAAGATTTGGCACGTGGGTCACAAAGTCTTTCCTACCCAGATTGTTTGCTACTACTGGGTTTTTATGCTCGCTCACATTAAGGAATGAGCAGGAAGGCTCGATAAATGGTTTCTGGGAAGCACTGTGCACACACACACACGGCCAGTGCAGGGTTTTAGAGCAAAATCTGGGGGAAGGGGGACACCCTGTTGCACAAACAGTGCTGGGATTACTCCAGAGCTGCAGGAGCCAACACTGACCCTGCATCGCTTTGCAACTGGGTCCTCTCACCAGCAGCGCTCAGGTTCAGACCATCCTCTTCCTCACACACAGAAGTTTTCCTCCTGAGCTAGAAGGACATCTCCATTTCTCTCTTTGGTCTCTGTGAAAGCAGCTCCTCCCAGCAGAGGGTAGCAAGGCATGAGCACGCTCTCCTCCTTAGAAGAGGATTTTTAATCATTTCTTGAAGAGCCTTATCTCCTGAGCCTCTGACTTTTGGAGAACTCAACATCTCTGCCCCATGGGGCATTGGCTCAGGTCTGAGAGCTGGAGAGGCTGCAGCTGGGCACTTGCCCCTCTCTTACTGGAAGAGAAAAAGCCTCTGAAAGGTCCTTCTTAACTTGCTGACATGCAATGACACAACAGGGCTGTTTGCCCACGATGGCATTTCCTAAGAGAAGTTTATCAAGGTTTCCTAGAGGCACAAGGGATGAATTTGGCCACTTGCCACATTGCCTAAGCAAAGAAAACGATGTGAGGTGCGAGCTCAGAATGCAAGTTGGAGGGAAGGTTTAGATATTTAATTGCCTTTTAGCCAGACATCAGTGCTAACAGCAGCAAGAGCCAGAACTGTCTCCACAGACACCCTCCTCCCAAGTGCAAGTGCCTGTCTTTATTTTTTTAAACAATTATAAATGACACCTCAGTGAGCCAGTTATGGATGATCTCCTTTAAAGGTTAATTGACTATTCCTTGCTACTTTGATGTACATTTCTCTTTTGAGAGAATTGCTCTATTTGGCAGCCAGGCATTAAAGGGGTGGTTTTCACAATGGGCCAAGTTTGGAAATAAAAAGAGGAGGAGGAAAATAGGAAGCAAGAACTGAATCTGCCTTTTTTTTTTTTCCTTCTGCGGCTGCTGCACTGGAGCCTGGTTAAGCAGAGCAGGGATGGGGACATGTAGCACTCTGGAAAGCAAGAGAGTGAGTTGAAGGATGAGAGACAGCAGCAGCACAGCAATGCTTTTGGCAGCAAGGACTGAGATTGCTTCTTAACCCGCAGAAGTTTCCTGTTCTCAGCTCCCTCTTGGCTGAACATCAGGCAGGGTACAAGAATAGCCAGTGTTTAGACAAACCACAGCATCGCTGGTGTCACAAACAAGGAAGGACAGCACCAAAATAACACACAGCTTAGTTTTGGGGCTCAGGTGCTGTGAAGGCGAGCGTAGACTTGATGTGGAGAAGTTTACTGTGCTGGAAGAGCTTTAGATCTTCTCTAAAGAGATTTAGAGAATTTTTTTCCTCTGATACTCACAGCCTCACTGCCAAGGACAGAGATTGAGGGTTTTCAGCTGCTGCCGGGGTCAGTTATTTCCCCTCCTGTTTCTTAGGGAAGCAGCTGAAGGTTCTCACTGCAGCAGGCAGTTTCCAGCCTGAGGAGCATGTCCCAAGAGAAGCAGATCTACCTCAACCTCTGCCTGCTTGTGGCCTCAGGTAGCTGACCATCACCAGTGAGAAAAGAGCAAGGGAGAGCAGACGATGGGTCCATGCATCCTGACAGTGCTCATGTTGCCTGTGAACCCAACAAGGCTGAGCAAGAAGCAGCACAGATTTGCTTTATGGTCCCCAGATACACCAAAGAGGTGAAGGACCAAAGAGGAGATCCATTTGGAACCTCCTGAGCAGTCAGGAAAGGTGGGCTGGGCAGCCATGGTCAGCAGGAGCATCTGAGGCAATGTGGGCCGTGCTCCTGGCTGCTTTTCAACCGCTTGGGAGAGGAGGAGAGACAATAAAAGGCAAGAAGATGGCAAACAGAGCCCTGTCTCCATGGCAGCCTGCAGCTCCACTTCTAAATTTTCCCTGTACATGAAGAGGATGCTTCTCCCCTCTATGCTCTTGGGGGAGTTTTGCAGCAGAAAGAGCTTTAGTCCAGGTATTTGCTGCTGGTTGGTGAGACTGACTTGTGGAAGACACCCTTGGTGTTACCACCTTGTCATAACCTGGAGGAAACGGGCTCACTGTCCCTTGTTCCCATTTTATCCATAATGAGGGGGACAGAGGAAGACGCCTGCAAAGCCTGTGGAAGCGGAAAGCTGGGAGGAAAAGTATTTAGAGCTCATCTCAAGTTACATGATGTTCTTGCTATTTTTAGCTGGGCAGACAAGCCCTTTCCATCAATTAGACCCCAGAGAAAGCGTGTGGGAGACGTGTAGGACATCAAACCTCCTTGGCTGGGCTGCTGGCAGGGGCTGCAGCTGTGTCATTGTCACCAGGCACAGACCTCGCTGTGTCGGTGCTGCAGGGCAGGAATGAAAGGACAACATCTCTGCAACTTCCCACCATGCTTGGAGGCACCTGTGAGATGTGTGGAGAGCCAGAGCTGCCTGGGGCAAACCATCCCTTGTAACCAGCTTTTTTTGAATGCTCCCCCGTGCTCACACCAGGACAGATTGTGTTTTACAGGGTCGGAAATAAATGCGTGAGAAGGGGCCTCGCAGATCCCAAGTGAAAGCCGGGCTCAGCTGTCACCCACCCCGGCACCAGCTGCCAGCCCCAGACACTTCCCAAAATAACTAACCCATGGTG
>NW_010320302.1:5950-11043 GCF_000700745.2 Antrostomus carolinensis
AAGAGAGGTCATTTTGTATCTGCCAGCCTCACGGGGATGAGCCACCATGGATGGGACTTTCTGTAAGGTCCTCCTTGGGAACAAGAGCCCCATCTCCCTGACATCATCCCTGGGCTGCAAAACCCTCCCTGAAACATCCCCCATTGTAGAGGCAGCTGGCACAGACCAAGTGGGAGCTGGTGGCCCATCGAGGTCGCAGCACTGACCCGACTGTTTCTCAATGGTCCCTGTCACAGGAGAGGTGTGAATTCACTGACCTGGAGTTGGTGGCTCTTCCCCAGCACTGGTGTCACCGTTCAGGTGTGTCTGTCACAGCCCAGCCAGTCTATAAACCTGTGAAAGACAAAAGCAAGGACCAGGGCATTTCTGAGTTTCCAATTAGCAGGGCTTTAATTGCAGTATTAGTTGCTCATTAGTGGGAAAAGCCAGATGCTCTTAAGAATTAAGTAAACTGAAAAGATCTTTCCCTCCACCCCAGGAATATTTAACTATGTCTCATACAATCATTTCCTTTGTACCAGGAGCATGACTGATGGGACTTGTGTGGGTGCTGTTGAATCACGCCAAAACCCGTGTGACACGAGGCTGCAGGATGAAGCTGCCAGGAGGTCTGGGCATTTCTGGGTGGCACAGGTCTGCTGTCCCACGTGTGGTCGAGTGCAGGGTCCTGGAGTTACACTTAACCTCCAACAGAGTGAGAAACATTTGGGTTCTGGTCTGAGTGGGGTGCTGGGGTTGTCACAGGTAGGACTGAGGGTTACTTGCAGAAATATCTGTCATCAGGAGCATAAAGAAGAACTACAGACCAAGCCAAGGTGGCAACAACACGGAGCATCAGGCTCCCAGTGCTGGGATATTCCCATCATGCCCTGCTCTTGCTGTGTTTGCATCCAGCAAGGGTAGAGCATCATCTGGGACCAGCTCCCCTTGGGAACAGGAGGGTCAGGGACAGTCAGAGGGAGGCTGGGACTGTCTCAAGCCCAGCTCCTGATAACACTGTTTGGGTTTGTTTGCACATGAAGTTATTGAACACGAACCTCAGCTGTGTGGGGGAGAGATGGGGTATTTCAGCACCAGCAACCCCCCACTCTGTGAGCAGAACCACGGGCTGGCTCTGGGAACAGCCCAGTCTCACCCCGGTCGGCATGAGCGATGCTGGGGCTGAGATTGCTGGCTGAGACTGCAGCTGTTCAGCCACCAGCAATGAGGTTTGTCTCACTCCTAAGTCCCTCTCAGGTTAGGGAGACAGAGAGAATAACAACATCCTATTTTCTAGCCCCCATATTTGCTGCTGCTATTTGTGCTCAGGTTCACTGGCCGGTTAGTGTTTGCTGGAGAGAAAGCACAAGGCTCTGCAGAAACACAGACACTGAAATTCAGGGGACTTTGCTGACTTACCTCAATTTTTTGTGGGTTGAGCAATTGTCCCTGGGCAGGGACAGGAGCCTCTCCCCACACAGGGAAACGCTGCCATCTCCCCACGGTACGGAAGGAGGCTCAGCACAGCAGGTATTGAGGCCTTACCCTCTAAATCTCACCCTGCCAATGAGATTCATTGTTAATTTGAGAAATTCCTCTTATTCTAGTACTGGCATCCCCAAACATAGCTCAAGCCAGTCACCTCAGTGCCACCTACATCATCACATGGATGATTTTGCCCTGCTCTCCCATTAAAGCCACTTGTTGACTCATCCCTGGTCAGGATTGTTACCTCGATTGCTCGATGGATGGAAGAGATGGATAGGCAGCTCCTTCAGGTTCTTTCCAAAGCTGATGCTGAATTTGGTTTCGATTTTTGTCTTTCCCAGCAAGGCTGGCAGGAGGAAGGGTGGCACAACCTTGACCTGAGCCACTGTCCCACAGGAACTGGGTGCAGAGAGGCAGCGCCCCGTGCTCCGATGGGCTTCAGATCAGCTGCAGATTGGCTTTGGTTGCTTTTTCCCCCTCTTGAGCAATTGTACCTTCACCTCCAGGGTCTGAAGCGGGATCATGGGTCGTGGTGTAAGAGCCCAGCTGCCAGGGGACACCGGCAGAGACACGGCACAGGCTACTCCTGCTGCACTGGCATGAAGCCCACCCAGATCCCTGCCAAAGCCACTGCTGGCTCCTCTAACAAGCACCAGCCAGTGGGTGTGAATTCTCTTAGTGTTCATTGAAATAACATGAAGTGTGATGGACTCCTGGGCTATTAGAGTGGCTGTAACGTGTAATTGAGGCTGGTTATTCTTCATCTGGAGTGTCCCCCCTTCACTAATGGCAAATCAGGACAGAACACATGGCGCGTGCTTTGTGAATCCCGGACTCAATTCACTCCTCTGCCTCCGATCAAAATGATCCCAATGAATGTCAATGAATGAGTGAGGGACAATGAATTAGAGTGAATGAAAGCCTTGTAACGGGGCCCTCGCCGGCACCCGGCCACAATTGAACACCACAAGGACAGCGTCTGCCTGGGCGGTGTTTGAATTCATCCCCATTAACGTGATTAGGGGGACGATTACGGGGTAGGGCTGCAAGGTCACCTCTGCTGATGGGGCTCTCCAAGCCCTATTGCTGCCAATTCTTTGGAGAACCAAATGAGCAGGGTTTTGGAGAGCCTGACTCCAGCTGGGGAGGGGGAGAGGGGGCTGAGAGGGGAGCCAGAGTCTGAGCAGAGACAGGCAGATGCTCAGGCAGCTCGAGGTTGGTCTGTCCCATCACCCTGGTGTTCGTTAGCATGTGGGGTTGAGGGTCCTGAAATCCAGCTCGGTGGGATTGCTGCACTCCCAAGTTTTGGATTAAGCCATTCTCTTCATTAAAACATAAATCAGATGCTCCAGGTAGGATGTGCACGGCTTTTCACCATGGAAATACCCACATTTTCCCCTGGAGCCACATTCCTGGTGTCTCAAAGACCCAAATCACTGAGTACAAGAGGGGCACATCACCTGGCAGCGGATGGAGGGAAAGAAAAAACTCCTGGATCCAGGCTCTTGGCAGCTGCTGCTGCTTCTGTATTATCTCTGCATCTCCCAACAAACACCCAAATGTGTGGGTGCATCTGCACAGAAATGATGAATAATAATTTGAGAGGGAAAAAGAGTAGGCGAGAGAGCGCAGGGGAGAAGGAAGCTTTCGCATAGCGAGGGGAGAAGAACAGGATCAGCAGGGAGGGAGGAACATTGCAAAGCCTGGAAGGAAACGAAGGCTCTTATGAAAGTGACCTGTCTGGGGAAGGCAGAGAGAAAAACTACTGCCTGTAAAAACTCTGCGAGGAAGAGGGAAAGGCTTCAAAGAAACCATGCTGCCAGGAGATAAGATTAAATTCCTGCAGCCCATTCAGAAAGGAGGCGATGGGAAGAGTCTCTCTTCCCCGTGTGATTGCAGGGTAGGCACGACTGCAATCAGTGTGGGATGCCATTCATTTTTCCCCCCCCCCTCTCTGTTTCTGCAAAAGCAAGAGTGGGTGCATGCATGCCCTCAGCCCCTCATCTCTTGGGGTCTTGCCCACGCTGCCTGGGTCTTTACTGGGGGTCTGTCCCACTGAGGATCACTGCCCACACATCCCAGCTCACCACTCCATCTCAAGGGGTTTTAACAGTCTATTGAAGTCCTGTGTAGGGTCACGGAGCACAGGCACTGCCCCTCGGCACAGCGTCATCCCGAGGGTCTGACCGACGTGGGGCTCGTGCCGCCACCCCAGCCCCCTCCCCACCACGACACCAACAAAAGGGCTTTGAAGGGCTCATTTGCTGCAGGCAGCAGAGCAAGAGGGAAAGGCTTGTGTCTTTTCTGGCTTTCTGTCCTCGTTAATTGGTGAGTGACAGGGTAAATCACATCTCAGAGTAATCACATTTAGCACTGAGAGCCAGGCAAGGCCGGGAGCTGAGTGGGTGGGGGGCTGCAGCCCTCGGTGACGGGCTGGTGTGGTGGTGGCATCACCATTGCACACCGGTGGGCACACGCAGACCCACAGTGGGCACCCCACAAACATCCAGCCCTGATACACCTACACACTTATCCCAGCTGCCTGCACCCCTCACCGTGGTGTGAGCTCCCCATTGTGCCCCTGACCCAGGCACACACCCCCTGTCCAGGACCCCTCCCCACAGCTCCACGGACCAGGGCACCCACCATCGCTGGGGCATTTTCAGACCCTCTATTCTCATATGTTTGGGGGGTTTTTTTCCAAGCCCTTTTTACACTTTGCTATACACCCGACCTAACTGAACTGTGGCTCTTGCCAAGCACTCAAAAGCCCTTAAAATATAGATATATGCACATACATCTAAAAATATATATACATACATAATGGCTAGTTTTTGTTTGGCTCAGCAATCCCATCTGGCTCTCTGCAGGGTCACACAGTCACTAGATTTGATGCGGGAAGACACAAGCATATACCACAGTGGCTGAGCAAAGACAGGGGACAAATCTGGTCCCCACTTTGTGGAGGTGCCCCAAAGCTGGAGCAGAAGCCCGTGCCCTCTGCTTGCTTGGTGCGCTCCCAGCTGTGCCATCTCCAGAGCCCTTCTCTTTCTCCTAATGCTGTGCATGAATGCCAACTCCTCCACGGCTTTCAAAGTGTTCATTTTTAAAGCAAAAGAGGGAAGAAGAAGAAAAAGGCATGCCCAACCCTCTCAGGCATGTGTAGGAGGGCTGGGATTGATTGAAACACCTCCTGCCAAGAGGCTGGAAAGTCCCAGCTCTCTCTCCCCACATTTCTCCCATCTTCCACAGGCACCTAAAAAACCAAGAACACATTTATCCAAGGGAACTGGTGCTCTGGCCACAGCAACAGGAAGCTCAACACCCCCAGAGCAGTGGGTCCATGTGCCCCGTGCTGCTCCACATTTTAAGGCACCAAACCTCCCCAACACCTCTGCCATCAGTGTACTGTTGGCTTTCCCCTCTGCTCGCTCGCACATGTGGAACGCTCTCTTGGGGACGCTGTCCCTGTATCATAGAATCACTTGGTGTCAGGATCACAGGCTGGCAGAGCAGCCTCCTGTCCCAGTTCCCCTGTTTCCTGCAGTGATTCCTCCCTCTCCACACACATTGTGCCTCTCACCCTGTAAAAATGAATGAAGCCGAAGCCATCGATCGCTTTTAGC
>NW_010320302.1:11053-12810 GCF_000700745.2 Antrostomus carolinensis
TTCAGACCTTGGTTCTTACTTCTTCTCTTCATCTTCCCAGAATGGATTTAGGGATTAAAGAGGATATTCTGTCTTTCTGGGACTTTTCTTTGACACTTCATCAATCTGGGTCCCTCAGGGCACAGAGAAAAAGAAAATAAAGCTGAGGGATGAGCGCAGGTTTGTGTTGCCCTGTTCAGGATGCAGAGGAGCTTGTGCTGGAGCACGCGGACGGCAGGACATCAGGAAGGATGGGAAAACACAGGAGCGAGTCTCTCAACCTTGAGGATGAGGCAGTGAGGCTGCCCTGGCACACCGTGCCTGCACCCCCACCACTACCCAACCCTCTCCCTCTGCCAGGGGACATTTTACTCCCAGGATACTGGCTCAGGCAATGGGATCCCAGCACAGTGCAGTTCCAGAGAAGAGCGAGACCACGCAGTGCCAAAACCACCAAGAGTGGGAGCTTTGAGCTGTTCTGCACACAGCAGAGAGCGGAAACATTTCCAACCTCATCATCCTGTGCAACGGGGATTTAGCTCATTTTGATTATGAGAACTTCTGCCCACGAGCCGCTCTTCATCCTTCTCCCCACCTCACCCTTTAATTATCTAGATAGAAGGTTCATCTCCACTATAGCCCTGACACTGGGAACCAAGTTTTACAAAGGCCACCAGGAGCCAGGATTTTATTTATTTCAGATTTTTTTTCCCCCCATAGCAAAGAGAATTAACGCACAGCCCCACAATCCTCTGAACTGTAATCACAATACTTAGCACACACGCCTTCCTCAGCGCTGCACAGACATTAAGCGTAATTAAGCCTCACAGCATCCCCTTTTCAGGATCACTGAAAATGGGAGAGAAATCAGGGAGTGACAGGAAGATGCAGGAGAGGTGGTGACCGCATCTCGCAGCGCCAAGCGTGGCTGGCAGGAGATGGGATCCATCCGGCACGGCACAAGCAGGGGGCACAGGTGCTTGTTGAAAGAGGGGTGGTGTACTCAGCACACACTGAGCACAGGGAAGGATGCACCCAGCTGAGAGCTGTACCAGCCTTGGGGACATGGGTAGCTGGTGGGAGGCTCCTGGAGCCATCCCCAGGCTCTTCCTCATCTGCTGTTTTTCTTCACATGGGGCTTCGGTAGAGGGGTGGGTGGGGAAGGGCAGCCCTGGGCTGGCAGCAGGACACCAGCCTCAGCATGGACCCCTCTCCCTTTGCTCACACCCAAGGACTGACCGGCTCATCTGCACACCCCACAGAATCACCCAGAATTGCCCGGGCTGGAAAATCCCTTTAAGCTCATCGAGTCCAACCATGAACCCAACACTGACCAGTCCCCGACTAACCCATGTCCCTCAGCACTGTGTCTACACGACTCTTCAATCCCTCCAGGGATGGGGACTCCACCACTGCCCTGGGCAACCCTTTCCCAGACACACACTGACACATCCCTGGACACACACACGGGGACATGAGCACATGGAGGTGCAACATGCCCTTTGCACAAGCCCTTTGATGTCCCTGTGCCAGTTTGTACCCAAACATCCATGCAAGGTGTGTGTTGAAATCTTGTCATCCTGCCAATGCCCAGATCATGGGCACATCATTGCACCCACCTCCCAAACCTCTCCTCACCCCCTCTCTTTGCCTCTCCCAGGCTCACAGCTCCGGGGCGCAGCGAGGTCTTTGCTATGATTGCAGCAGCAGTAGTGACCATCTCTACCCACCACCCGGACCCTTCGCTGCTCAGTTCAGCCGGGCTCCGCTCCCCCCAC
>NW_010320302.1:12896-13150 GCF_000700745.2 Antrostomus carolinensis
CCGCCTGTGCCCTCATCTCTGGCCCCAGCTTCCACAGCAAGCACGGCCGAGCCTCCCAGTACAAGCTCCGCAAGTCATCCCACCTGAAAAAGCTCAACAGGTACTCGGACGGGCTGCTCCGCTTTGGCTTCTCCCAAGATTCTGGCCACAAGTCCAGCTCCAAAAGCAGCAAGAATGAGGACTTCTTTTACATCAAGGTCAGCCAGAAATCACACGGCTCCCACCGAGCGGACTATACCTCGCTTGGCGGCGGG
>NW_010320302.1:13282-18474 GCF_000700745.2 Antrostomus carolinensis
AGATGGTGGTCCCAGAAGTGAGGGGTGTCCACTGGGACACACCTGCCCTGAAAGCAGGTGTAGGTCCCACCATGGGGTGTCCTGGTCTGGGTGAATGCTCAGAGGAAATGGTTTGTGCTGAGGAAGTGGGAGGCGAGGGGCAGTGGGGAGGTGCTGAGGGCAACCTGCCACCCTCTGCTTTTGGGGACACGGATCAGCAGTACAATCCGAATTTGTTCCTTTCCAAGGCAGTTTTAGCCACCAGCATCCTCCTGAGCTTTTGGCCCTTGATGGGACCCAAGCCATCCCCACCGCGGCGGTTCTCATCCTTGAGGTCAGAGGGATGGGGAGAACCGATGGTGTGGTGTCGATCTGTGCTGACGGGTTCTGCTCTTCCCCCCAGGCCACGGAGAAGCCGGCTGCACGACCGACCGCCTTCAAACCAGTGCTGCCCAGGTCCGGTGCCATCCTCCACTCCTCCCCAGAGAATGGGGGTCACCTCTCCCAGCAGCTGCACCCCTCAGACAAAGCCAAGGAGCAGGAGCTGAAGCCAGTGCTGTACTCGGGGGGTCTGTCCGACTCCGGCAGGAACTCCATGTCCAGCCTCCCCACCCACAGCACCAGCAGCAGCTACCAGCTCGACCCCCTTGTCACACCCATGGGACCCATCAGCCGCTTTGGGGGCTCAGCCCACAACATCTTGCAGTGTGCCATCATCCAGGACAGCAACATGATGAGCCTCAAGGCCTTATCCTTCTCTGATGGGGGCAACAAGATCCTCAACCCTGGCAAAGCCCCCCACCACCATGCTGCCGAGAAGACCACTTGCATCCGTTCGCCCATCTCCACAGATGAATCTACCATCCATGAGCTGGAGCAGAAGCTGCTAGAGAGGGAGGGAGAGTTGCAGGAGCTGCAGTCAAGCTTTGAGGAGAAGGAAATCAGCTCCTGCCAGGCTTATGAAGAGAAGCAGCGGCGCTGCAAGGAAGAGCTGGAGGGCCTCAAGCAGAAATGCAACAGCAAGCTCAAGCAAACCTCGCAGAAAACTCAGCGGACACAGCAGGTCCTTCACCTCCAGGTGTTCCAGCTGCAACAGGAGAAGAAGCAGCTCCGGGAGGAACTGGAAAACCTCATGAAAGAGCAAAACCTGCTGGAAACCAAGCTGAGGTCCTATGAGAAGGAGAAGACCAGCTTCGCCCCAGCACTGGAGGAGACGCAGTGGGAGGTAAGTGGTGGCACTGGAGGACCAAGAGATATCTCGGTGCTGAGATATATCTGCCAATGCTGAAACCAAAGTGTGTGTGTGGAAGGTGATAGCTCCAGCACCAGCAATAAACCACACGGCTCTTCTCCATTTCTAGACCTACATCCAGCAGCACCTCGGAGGGTCTGAGCAGAGCAGATGGAGCACACACACTAAGCCCAGGCTGTAGGAGGTAGATACTAAAGCCAAGGAGAGCCCTAATCTGTCATGTGGAGGTTCTCTAATTGAGTGATTCAGTGCCCCTCTTAACCCCTCAGCACTTCACATCGTCTAAGGAAACAACTACAGCTTAGAACGCCTGGTCATTAAAATAACTTCACGTTTCCAACCTCCAGCACGGGGTTTTTCAGGCTGCCTGCCCCAGAGGAGCAGTAAAGCTCCATCTCACATGTAAATGGGAACAACTGGGACTTGCCATGGTCATTTATTAGAGAGCAGTAAAACCTTCTGCTCTCTGCTTAAGCTTCATTTTCTCACTGGTTGGGTATCGCTGAACACAGAGCGTTAAATTGCTGACAATCCAGCGGCAGGTCTGCTCGCCCACCTCAGTAACACACACCCATCTCATTTCACGGTGGCTGTACGGGGAGAAGCTCTTGCCTGGTGTGCTTTGAGGAGCACGGTGCTCACCCTTGCTCCCTCACGTGCAGGGATTTCTCATATAATTTCCAATTTCTCCACTTTATTTGCATTTTTCAATCGCCTTTCCAAGCTGCTCGCAAGCTCTACCAAAATTCCAGCCACAGGGTCCCACCAGGAGTGGCTGGGTGCTGAATCCCCTGAAAGCCATCTTGTTCCAGCTACTCTTCAGGCTCCAGCGGGATGCTCCAGCGGGGTTTCCACGCTCTGCTCCCAGCTGTGATTTTGTGGGGTGCCGGGTACAGTTGGGTGTTCACTTGTGAAACGAGCTCAGCGAGTTTAACTGACCGTGTGAGCCATCAGCGGTGGTTTCAGCAAACGTGTTGGACAGGGTTTGGAGACTTGAGCACTTCTCGACATCCTCCATTTCCACACCTCAGCTGAGGGATGTCAGCTCCTTAAATCCTTATGGATGTTCATGAGGAGCCCTGTGTTGGGTGTTGATGGATGGAGAGCATAGGGTCCCCTCCAGCCCCTCTGTGAGCTGGGACATCAGGCATTGGAAGGGGTTGCCCAGGGCAGTGGTGAAGTCCCCATCCCTGGAGGGATTGAAGAGTCATGTAGACACAGTGCTGAGGGACATGGGTTAGTCGGGGACTTGTCAGTGTTGGGTTCATGGTTGGACTCGATGAGCTTAAAGGGATTTTCCAGTCTGGGCAATTCTGGGGTTCCATGATCACCCTCTGTGCCAGGGCGTCTCTCTGGATGGGATTTCACAGTCAGGGTCTCCACATATGGAATGTTGGCCATGCCCACCATGGCTTGCATGGGGTCCCATGGGCACGGCGGGCTTTCTCCAAGGCAGAGCCCTAACTGGGGTGCTGCATCCCTCCCCACAGGTGTGCCAGAAGTCGGGGGAGATCTCCCTCCTGAAGCAGCAGCTGAAGGAGTCCCAGACGGAGCTCAACACCAAGACCACTGAGATTCTCAGCCTGAAGGCTCAGCTGAAGGAGGTGAGAGTGAAGATGGAAGGGCTGGAGATGAAGACCCAGGAGCTGGAGGGCTCCCTGAGAACCAAAGCCATGGAGCTGGAGGTGTGTGAGAACGAGCTCCAGCGCAAGAAGAATGAGTCTGAGCTGCTGAGGGAGAAAGTGAATCTGCTGGAGCAGGAGATCGTGGACCTGAGGACAGAGCTCGCCGTCCTCAAGGAGCAGCTGAGTGAAGCCCGGGAGGTGGCCAGGCCCTGCACTGTGGTGGATGATACTCAAGCCCTGCAGGGAGAGGTGGAGAGGCTGAGGGCAGAGCTGAAGGCTGAGAGGGACAACAATGAGCAGATGACCTCCAGCTTCCAGCATGAGCGGCAGACATGGAAGGAGGAGAAGGAGAAGGTGATTCACTACCAGAAGCAGCTGCAGCAGAGCTACCTGCACATGTACAAGAGGAACCAGAACCTGGAGAAGATGCTCCAGCAGCTCGCTGCAGGGGAAGATGGCAAAGAGCCCATCGAGCTGGACATACCCGGTGCTGACGTCCCCTACGAGGACATCATTGCCACCGAGATCTGAGCCAGGTCTACCTTCTCCTCCTTGCAGCTCGGGCATCTCTTCCAGGTGAGAAGTGCTGCCCCGCAGCTCAGCCAACGCCTTGTACAGTTCAGATGAGCCGTGTATTTATTAGCGGAGCTGGTGGCCCTGCCGGCTCGCCAGCCCCTCTCCCCACCCCGCCTCGCGCTGTGCCGGTGCCTCCTGTTGTGTTACAGAGCTGAACAAGCAACTCGTGCCAATGGTGACGTGCCAGCAGCTCCCCCTCACCCACATCCCTTCTGCCCCCTTGGAGGACTGAGAAGCTGTTCAGCGAATAATCTCCTGTCAGGTAATGAGATGATGCAAAACTCCCAGGGGATGCTCTGCTCCAGGCTCAGAGGGACCCCGTGATGGCACAGCTCTGGGGACAGGGATGCAACAGACCTTCCCACCATCTTCAAGAAGAATTGTCCATGGCACATTGCCAGCACTGCTCCCGGAGGAAGCGCTGAGCTGCTCTCATATCTCCTCATCCTCTCCCCAGTGGGGGCCGATCTCCATGGTGCCGTGGGACCAAGGAGCTGCCTCCTGCCACCAGCACAGGCTGCACATCCCCTTCTCCTGTCCTTAGGCTGCTGTGGTGCCTCAGGAAGGACCCCACCCTGTTACAGCCAACACTCCACCCAAATCACCTTTCAGTAACGAGCACAGCCCACCCTGCGCCCACCCGGTCCCTCGGCCACACCAGCACATCCCTCTCCCTGGACCTGCACAGGTGAGCCCAGCATTCCCCGCTCTGATGGACAAGGACTCGGTGTCCCTTTTCTCCAGCTGCCAGACAGGATCATCAGAAATTCCCAAACCACAGTCTGACCTGAGGAATCAAAGGGGAGATGGTTGTGATTGTCCCCTGACCCCACACACTCTCACTCTGTGACCGTCCCTCCTGGGAACCCCGGCTGCCTTATCTCCTCCCGTGTCCTTATGTCCTCCTGGCAACAGGAGCTGGTTAAAAAGACCCCAAACCAACCACTTTCATTTTGTTTCCTACCCTAGCTCTTAAAATTGCCTCCTGCCACCAGCAAACAGATAACAAGGCTCCACTGCACGTCACCAGCAGTGACTGTCCTGTCCCCCTACGGCTCAGCGCAGGCTGGGGGGGAATTGGCCAGCATCCAGCTTGCCAGGGTGGAGGTCTCCAGTCGGGACCACTTTGTGCTGGTCCAAAGGGATTTTTACTGCAATATGTTTGTTAACCCACTAGTGAGCTGGGTGCCAGCCCAGGAAGCCCCATCCCGGGGTTGCAGGGGGATTTTGCACCATCCTGTGCCACAAATTTGGCCAAGGGCTCAAAGCTGTGCCCAAGCAGCACAATTCCACATCCCTCCCCCGGCTCCAGCCAGCCTGTAAAGGCAACACACAGAAACCAGTCTGTGCCTTCTGCACCCACCATGAGCACCCCTGCCAAGTGCCATCCCGGGGCATCCCGGCTGGTCTCAGCACACCCCGGCCGGTCCTGGTGCTGGCACACAGCACAAGCCCATCCTTAGCCATGGTCCACTGGAGAAAAGCCAACCTCAAATCCCAGTTCCAGCCCCGTGGCTGGGACCACATTGGGTCAGCCAGCCTTTGCCCAGACCTGCTGAAGGATGTTCTGGAGAGCCAGAAGGTCGGGATGGGGAGTAAGAATGGCCCCCGGCGTTGCTCTGACTCACGAGGCCAGAAGGGATTTTCTGCATCATCCAAGCCATAGCCCTGCACCAAGGGCTCTGCACCCCCCTCCACACTCCGCATCAGAGCCAGAGCACGATGACCAGGACCTTCCCAGTGCCAAACACATGGGGTGC
>NW_010320302.1:18715-18919 GCF_000700745.2 Antrostomus carolinensis
GGCCGAGCTTAGCCCTGTACATATAATTATTTTTCTGCAGGGTTTTTTTGGATGTTATTTCTGGTGACTGATGTAAACTACTGGTAATTTTATGTTTTTATTTATAAATAAATTTTTAAAAACTTATTTAGCCTTTTGGAGCATCTGCCTTGGCAGCGTTGGCAGGGTTTTCATCACCAGTAAGTGGCAATGCAGGACAGTGCT
>NW_010320303.1:0-264 GCF_000700745.2 Antrostomus carolinensis
GCCCTGAGCCCTCTGCCAGGAGGAAAACTGAGGCAGGAGAGGTGAGGGAAGGGGCAGCATGGCCATGGGGTCGACGGCTCCAGCCTCTGCTGCCGGATGAGCTCTGGGACCCCAACCCCACTGCCAGCAGTGATGACAGGAGCTGGGGAGAGCTCCAGGGAACGGAGGAAAGGGGCAGAATGCAAGGGGGGGCGAGTTGAGGTCCCCCCACCCTCCACCACGGCGTTATCAGGCTCTGCTGCATCCTTCCCCCTCCCCAGACGA
>NW_010320304.1:0-9995 GCF_000700745.2 Antrostomus carolinensis
GTTCCTCCCAACCCAAACCAGTCTGGGATTCAAAATACCCAGAAATATCTTTCTCCCCCAGTACAGAACCACAGCCTGCACTGGGAAGAGAAACCCCCACCGTGGAGACCTTAAATATTGCAAAAAATTCAAAGAAAAGGAAATGGGCAATCCACAAAGCACTTTATATCCCTTGTTTGGCCAACCCTCGGGTACCTCACACCCCCAGCTCTGAGGTATTTACCAGACTTTGGGCTGTAAAAATATTCCCCAACCTGTCAGCTTTCTCCTGGCCGCAGTTTTGAGGGGTGGGGTTGGGTGACAGGGTGCAGCTGGGTGTTGAACAAGCAGAAAGTATTTCAAGGTTCCCCTTCACCCTCTTTCAACCACATCTGGTTTTTGTTTCCGCAGCTGACACATCGTTCCAGATACATCCCCCTTTGCTGGATTAGTCACATTGTGAGATTTAAAGGGAATTTTTTTTTCCTTAACCCCTCCAAAATCTCATGCACATAATTATCTCGTGTGTGAAAACAGTAGGTTTGGAGCAGAAAGGAGCTGGACGATTGAAGGATAAGCCAGATTTTAGAGATGCTCTGCTTGATAAAGACCAGCTATTAAATACGTGCTGGGAGATGAGGGCCCAAAGGGAAATAGTCTATTTGAGAGGAAACAGGTGCTTAGTAAAGCTGCTAAATCCTTATTTCTGAGGCTTTTTTTTTTTTCCCCAAAAGAAGGAAAACAAGAAGCTGCTGCCACAGAGCTGCTGCCACGTCCATGCTGTGCTGTGCTGCACAGGGTGAGGTCTGCATGTTATAGTTACTTTCCATGTGCTAAATATTGGTGTTTTCCTCTTTCTTCTCAAAATCATGTTTCGAAAGCCCTCTCCCAAAGTGCTGAACCAGAAGGAAAAGAAATATAATTATCTCTGTATAATAGGACAAGAGGAAATGACCTCAAGTTGCTCCAGGGGAGGTTCAGATTGGATGTGAGGAAGAATTTCTTTGCTGAAAGGGTTCTGAGGCATTGGAAGGGGTTGCCCAGGGCAGTGGTGGAGTCCCCATCCCTGGAGGGGTTTAAAAGATGGGTAGATGAGGTGCTCAGAGATCTGGTTTAGTGATGGATAGGTACGGTTGGACTTGATCTCCAAGGTCTTTTCCAACCAAACGATTCTACAGTTCCATGATTTGTCACTGGTTTCACACTGAGCAAACAAGAAGAGCGAATAACATTAGAAGTGTAAATAAATTAATAGGAATTTATTAAATTAGTGTTCATGAACAATAATGATACCAGCAGCTTTCAAGCAAAGCTGGGGGGAGAGAAACGAGGTGAGCTGGGGAAGCTTGTGCCCATGGACCAGAGTCCAGGCAAGATGGGGCGAGCTGAATCCAGCCCTACCTTCATCACAAGGGCTTTGCCTGACGTTGCTGAGGTGCTGAGAGTCTCCTTCCACCCAGCTCTCAGGCTCTTTCTTTGCTTTTCCTTATATATATATATACTTTTTAATGAACTCACCTTATGAGGAACATATTTCCAATAATGTCCTTGGAAGGAGCACTTGGTGATGGAGTGGTCTGGGTGTAATTTGCCTGCTGCTGAGTGTAGGGTTTCAATTCTATCTGAATTTGTGCCTGTGATTTATGACTTAATGTTTCCTATTGTAAATTATATTTAAAGAGAAAAATGAGGCGCTTTTTTTTTTATATAATTTATTTTTAGAAAACCTAATGTTTATGCTTTATGTGCCATCAGAAGAAATAAAGTATTGCTGTGTTTTCAGAGCATGTTTTCAGCAGGTAAAATGCAATTATTCAGACCAGAGAGCTCGATTTGATATATGAATAGAGTCAAATGAAAAGGCATTCAAAGCCTCTTTAAATCCTTGGGAGCCTTTTTTTTCCTTGAGATTACAGAGCCAACCCCCTGGCCATAAAATTGGGAGGGGGACACATGTCGTTTCGATCTCCCTGGGGTATTGTCATAGCTCAGGCTGGAATTTCACCCTCTTAAAATGCAGATATTGGACTTTCCAGCACCATCATTCAGTGCATCCGATGTTTTCTCTGCTGTGGGTGGTGGCGATGGACCTGAAATGCACTTTTCCCATCACATTAATTTGTGTGGGACCTGCTCTGACATTCTGCTGTGACTTGTAGAAACACAAACGCCGTCCCCACCACATCCAACACCTTCCCGGGGCACACGTCAACATCTCCTCTTCTGTTTCACCCAGCAAGAACCTCCCTGGCTGAGCACACGTTGCTAAAGCTGTCTCTTCAGATCATGTCATCTGCTGAGGTGAATGTGATGCTTGTGAGAGTCACCAGGGAGGTTGACACTGCCAAGGATGGCAGAACCATGACCTGGGAGGACCTGGAGTTCTTTCTCCTGAGGTCAGACAGCTCCTCAGAGGCTCTGGGCTCCTGAAGGTGCTTGAAGCACATTGTACCACAAGAAGTTTCCTGGTCCACGAGGAACCACATTCTCCAATTTATGACTTTCAAGCACATTCCCAAATATATCAGTGCATGCCCTAAACACCTTGTGCTTCGTTTGCTTTCTCAAAGTGATGAACTATCATCCTCAAGTTGGGTGATTGCAACTTTCACCAACCTCTCCTCTTCATTTTGCATTGACCCATGGGTGTATCCAACTTTACACAGCCCTTGGGTGTTTGAGGGGTCTCCACTTGCTCCAGGGTGGCTCCAGCCAAGTCTTCTGCTGGACAACACCATGGGCTGCTGAAATGGAATATTCTGCAGAAAGTGAATTTGTAATGGGATGGTAAATTAGGAGCTTGGGACACAAAGGTCTTGGTTAAGCATGTCAGCCTTGTCTTGGTTGAGCATCTTGGTTGAACATCTCAACCTTGTCTTGGTTGAGCATCTTGGTTGAGCATCTCAACCTTGTCTTGGTTGAACATCTTGGTTGAGCATCTCAACCTTTTCTTGGTTGATCATCTTGGTTGAGCATCTCCACCTTTTCTTGGTTGAGCATCTCAACCAGGATGGCTGACCTGTGGATTAACATTGTTGTGAGCAACTGCCCATCTCATATTCCACATCTCATGCTTCATATTTCATATTTTGCATTTCCATAGTTCTTAGTCATCTGTTGGGGGCAGATTGAAGGACAATGGCTCAGGTTTGTGAAACAGTCAGGCAAAAAAGAAAGAAAATTTTAAGAAAAACCATACTGGTGTTGATCTGGAATGGTTTGTTTTGACTTAGAGTGGTTTTGATCTTCGAAAACCTTTTTTATATTTACACAGAAAAACAAATGTAACCACAACACAAGTAACCTCCATCCTTTAAACCATCCTGGGATTCAATGTTTTTCCTTTTACAAAGAAATTGTTTCCTGGCTGCAACCGAATCCATCAGGAATGGTTCATGGACTCCACGCACTCGAGGAGTCGATGCATTTTCAGGGGAATTCATAGTAAAGCCAGTTTGCCCATTTCCACTGAAATTGTGGATTTTTTTCCCATTTCCTTTGGCCTTCCCCACAACTATTTGTTTCTGTACCAGGTACAGACTCCACCCAAGAAGCAGAGAAACCCAGTTTTTGCAGGTTTGTCTTATCCCTCACCAAGCTTCTTAAAGGGATTTTTCCCAAGCAGATATTAAACTCCACGTGATCCTGTCTCTATCTTGAATAAAAGCACTTGCAAAGCCTTAACTTTAAATATTTCCTATTTGTTTCTGTCACATAATTTTAAGATCATTCTAGCCTGGAGAAGCCCATGACCTCATTCAGTCAGAGCAAAGCGGGGAGCCACACAGGAACCAGCTCCGCTGCAGCCTCAGCACAAAATCCCACGAGCATGAAAGTGGAGAGTTTGGGCAAAAAATCCTTCTTTTAAATAATATTTGTGCTTAAGTTCTTGAATAAGTTTATATAGACAACGCAATGGAGAGAAACAAGTAGGGAAACATCCAAGGCAAGGGGGTTGTTGCAGGGAAAATGGGGCTTTGCTGTAGGAATCTCCATCATTGCTGCTTTGCATTATTCTACAAATCTGTGAATAAATTGATTTTATAGGTGGAGGAGAGGAATATCTAAGCTAAGTATCCTCCAGCTTTCCCATGGTGCACAGACAGAGCACCTTAACCAAAATACTGCCTCATGGTCTAGAATTTACACTTCCTCACCAGTATCTAAGGTCACATGTAAGTCACTTAAGGAAAAAAAAATAAAAGGAAAAAATTCCCCAGGAACACAATCAGAGTCGAGATCATTTGACCATCACACCCTCCCACAGCACAAATTAATGTACATCCATTAAACCTGGACTTTTATTCCTACCAAGATACTATCTGTAGTACTTACAACTTCATTATACAACTTTTCCAAAGGGCTGGGTGATGTTTGTAAGGCACAAAGCTTTTTCCCTCTACCCACAACACGTGCGTGCAGGGGCTCTGGCAAAAAGGGTTAAAATCTTGCATTTAATTAAAATCTTGTATTTAATTAAAATCTTACATTTAATTAAAATCTTGCATTTAATTAAAACCTTGCATTTAGTTAAAATCTCACATTTATTTATTTCAAGGTCTTGCTCTTTAGCTCTTTATCCAAGGAGACAAAGCTGTCTTGACCCAACACCCATCCACGCAGAAACCGGTCCTAGCAGACGAGACACTTGTGCTAATTAATATTTTATGGGCTTACAGACATTTTTTTTTTTTTTTCCTCAGCAGCTGGTCTTAAATAAAGACCAATTTGCAAAAGTGTTAATTAACTCTAATTACAAAGCGCATTGTAGCTTCTCTGAGGATTTCCGTCTGGAGAAAGACACGTTCAGCCCCTTGTCCCCATCACGCCACAGTAATACTCCAAGGCAGCTTTTTCTAAGGACTCCGCACACGTTTCCATATCAAAGCCATCAAACTCCATGTTGGATAGTCAGAGGGTACCAAACGGCCACACAGAGGGTGCCAGTTCCATCATCCATATGTGTGAATCCTTAGATCATGGCATCATCAAACGTGGTGAGCTGGACGGGACCCACAAGGATCATGGAGTCCAACTCCTGTCCCTGCACAGGACAATCCCAACATTCACACCATGTCCCTGAGGGCCTTGGCCAAATGCTGCTGGAATCTTGTCAGGCTTGGTGCCATGAGCACCTCCCTGGGGAGCCTGTTCCAGTGCTCCACCACCCTCTGGGTGCCTCAAGAACCTTTTCCACCAGAGATTTTCCTGCACATCTTCCTTCTCCAGGCACCAAAGTGAGCGTGTCCTCCACTGTGACCTGCACTCCTTACCCTGTGCTGGGCACTGGTGAGGCCACACCTCGAGCATTGGGGTCAATGTTGGGCCCCTGAGTCCAAGAAGGACATGGAGGTGCTGGAGCGTGTCCAGAGAAGGGCAACGGAGCTGGGGAAGGGTCTGGAGCACAAGTGTGCTGAGTTCCCTTGTGGCTGAGGGAACTGGGGGTGTTGAGCCTGGAGAAAAGGAGGCTGAGGGGAGACCTTGTGGTTCTGTGCAAGTCCCTTGGAGGAGGGTGGAGAGAGGTGGGGGTGGGTCTGTTCAAGCAAGGCCCAAGGGACAGGACAAGAGGAAATGGGCTCCAGTTGTGGCCAGGGCAGTTGAGATGGGATGTGAGGAAGAATTTCTTTGCTGCAAGGGTTCTGAGGCATTGGAAGGGGTTGCCCAGGGCAGTGGTGGAGTCCCCATCCCTGGAGGGATTGAAGAGTCGTGTAGACACAGTGCTGAGGGACAGGGGTTAGTGGTGGACAGGTACAGTTGGACTCAATGATCTCAATGGTCATTTCCAGCCAAATGATTGTATGATTCTATGCAGAATTTCTCAGTTCCTCAGCGAGCCGTGGAGGGATGATGCTGATCCACATCCAAGATACTCCAGCAGCAAAAACAGGCACGTGCTTTGCATTCCATGGAGTGGCATCTCCAACACCAACCAAGGCAATGTCATTGCACAGAGTAACACTAACTATACCTCCTACAGCACCCAGGGTAACCCAAGAGCTGGACTCCAACACCTGTTACCCTTCGACCTGAGATTTCTAATCAGCTTTCTGTGACTCATTTCGGTGGGTTTACACACAGACTCTTGAATGTTTCACCCTGGGCAAAGCTGGAGCCCAAGGTGCAAAAGCATGTGCTGAAACCCAGCCCTGGAGCAGCATCACAAGCATTAATGAGGAGGAAATCAATTAGGAGTTTGGACACGTGGCGATGTGCTCTGGTAATTAGCCCTGTCTCTAGCTATCAGGCTGTGGTTTTAACGTGACAGCGACTGCGCCGCTGTCACTCCCAACCCTCCCAGTGACTCACAGCTCTGCCACTCCTCTTGGTGACAACTACTGTTTTCCTCCTGCTGGGAAGGAGCCATATGTGGGATCTCCTCAGTGGATGGCTTTAATGGGCAGCAATCAGCCCCGTGTACATGGTGTGCATGGCCAGGGGAGGTGAATTTTCAAATGGTGTTGGCTTTCTGCTTAAGGCTCCTGGTAAGGATGGAAAAATACACCCAACGCTCTGGCCTCGCTTGTGGAGCTACAAGGGGGTGGTTTTTACATGACCTGAGGTACTCAATCCATGCAGAAATCTTGTCACTTTAAGACCTGCAGCACCTAACGCTCTGGCCCTGCTTGAGGAGCTTCAAGGGAATGGTTTTTACATGACCTGGAGTACTCAATGCATGCAGAAATCTTGTCACTTTAAGACCTGCAAATCTATGATTTGTGTTATCAATTATTTTGGAAATAACATCATCATGTTAGCTACATGATGGTGTTATAGGGGGTCTACAAGAAAGCTGGGGAAGGACTTTTTATAAGGACAGTTAATGACAGAACAAGGGGTAATGGCTTGAAACTGGAAGAGGAGAGATGGAGCTGAGATGTGAGGAAGAAATTCTTGACTCTGAGGGTGGTGAGACAGTGTCCCAGGTTGGCCAGAGAAGCTGTGGCTGCTCCTCCCTGGAGGTGTTGAAGGCCAGGTTGGATGAGGCTTTGAGCAACCTGGTCCAGTGGAAGGTGTCCCTGCTGCTGGCAGGGTGGAAGGTGTCCCTGCTGATGGCAGGAGGGTTGGAACTGGATGAGCTTTAAGGTTCCTTCCAACCCAAACCATTCCATGATTCTATGATGATGATGATCATCATCATTATTATTTTTATTACTATTAGTATTTGCTCTGTTCTTTGAAGCAGCTTTTAGACAGAGCAACTGGGAGAAAAGTAAAATTCTAGCTCCAACTCAAGCTAATATATTTCTCTATAAATTTAAAGATTCAGACTCGGCTTCACCAGCCCAAGTTCTCCTCTTGGTTCCATGGGGCATTGATGTTCTTGAAAAAAATAAAAGGATGTGGACATCTCATTAGGAAGCACAATTTAGGCAAACTGAAATCCAGTTTTAAAGAGGATGGAGGAGAGGTTTTAGTTTCCTGAAGTATCATTTGTCTTAATTTTTCAATAGATATGTGTGCACAATACTGTTCAACAGCCTGTTCAACCGCCTGCATGGAAACCCCCTGGAAAAAGAAAAAACACAAAACAAAACAACAAAAAAAGGCCTTTTTCAGTGTTAACTTCTTCAAACAAAACATTAGCACATTAATAAGCACCAATTGTGGAGGTTTCCTATTGAGCAGTGTCCTGCAATAGGGGCTGTGTTAATCCCAGCTGGGGTCGGCGCCGGTCACCCCCAAATCCGAGCATGGGGACTGTGCCGAGGCAGGTGGAGATGGTTTCCATTCATGCTGTGGGTGGCACAGCTCTTAATTAGATGATTTGCCAAAAGAAACCCTCTTTTGTACATATGCACATGCTGCTTTTCAACTTTCAAAGGGCAATTCATGAACTGGTAAAGGCCTGGCAAATTAATAATAATGAGCTAATTTCCATGCCATCTGCTAATCGCTCTCCTCTGCAAAGCTTGGCTCCCAAACCAGGAGTTTTTCCCACTCTCCTTCTGTCTACCAACAGGAAATCATGACATCCAACTAAATTCTTTTGGAAGCCATTCACTTGGTATTTTTTTTACTGCTCCATCAGCACAGAGTCATCGCACAACCTCCTGCTCTCGTTTCAGTTCCTCGAAGGGAAAAATCTCTCAAGGAAAAGGAGAGGTGGGTGTTACAGAGCTGGGCTGATCCCTGATCTTTCCTCCCTCCCTAAGGCCACGTTTTCTTTATTGGGGTTGGTTTTTGTCCCCGTATGACTTGGGATGAGCAGACTAGGAGCAGGGTGCTCTAAGGAGATCATCATAGAATCCTAGAACGGTGGGGTTGGAACCCCAACCTGGCCTTGAACACTTACAGGGAGGAGCAGCCACAGCTTCCCTGGGCAATGGTTTGCAGCATTGAGTACTGGGTTGTGTTTCTTTCACCTTTTCTGGTTCTCCCTCCACTGATTTCCCATATGGGAAGAGCAAAGTGCAGGGAGCGGGCACTCACCCACATATCTGCTGGGATGGACACCTTCAGATCAATGCCAGTGTCACTCCCCGTTGACTCATGGACTCTGACAATGAAAGGTCAGGCCCAAGCCCTAAAACTGGCTTTCAAACCCCAAAACTGTTTTTCAAGCTGCAGCAGGGACACTTCTCTGAACTCAGAGCTGATGTGATTGCACTGTGTGGGAAAGACATGATTGTGCTTTGAGCCTCAGCTGGAGCAGCTCTGCTGTGAGGACAGGCTGAGAGAGTTGGGGCTGTTCAGCCTGGAGAAGAGAAGGCTCCGGGGAGACCTTCTAGTGGCCTCCCAGTACCTGAAGGGGCTCCAGGAAGGTGGGGAGGGACTTTGGCCAAGGGCAGGGAGTGAGAGAACAAGGGGTGATGGCTTGAAAGTGGCAGAGGGGAGATGGAGCTGAGATGTGAGGAAGAAATTCTTTGGTGTGAGGGTGGTGAGACGTTGTCCCAGGTTGGCCAGAGAAGCTGTGGCTGCTCCTCCCTGGAAGTGTTCTCGGCCAGGTTGGATGAGGCTTTGAGCAACCTGGTCTAGTGGAAGGTGTCCCTGCTGATGGCGGGGGGGTTGGCACTGGATGAGCTTTGAGGTCCCTCCCAACCCAAACCAGTCCCTGGTTCCATGATTCTCTGATATCCCTGTCTGTCTGTCAGACTGGCACAGCAGAGCTTCCTCCAAACATCAGGACAAACCGGGCGATATCACTGTAATAAGGAGAACTGTGTAAATACATTTTAGTGCTTTCATTGAGTGCAGCTGAGCGAGACAAAATTCAAATATCTGTCCATACTGGTCCCTGAATCACCAGGGTTTTTCTTTTTCTCATTACCTTCCCCTGGCAGCTGCTAGTTAATGGAAAGCAGCGATATGATTTTCCCCTCTTCCCTGACTTATTGCGTGTGTGTATTTGTAGGCTCAGGATATTACACTGGGGAATCTATGGATTGGTTTATTCAGTTTATATGGAATTTGGGAGAGCAGGAAACACATTTAACTCTAATTGTCTTGGGAATAGGTCACATAACCCGGAGAGTCATGAACCTTTCATAACAAATCTATATGGCCAGGTGTGAGAGAAAATGAAATCCATATGTTGAACATGAATGGGGCAAGTAGAAATTTCCTAGAAGCTGTAAATAGGATGTATGTCTACATTTTGCCTGATCATGTGAAATTATGGGTAAGCCAAAACGGATTCTTTCTTACAAATTACATCCATGGTTTTTAAATGATGATTTTTGATTATCTTTTCCAAACGACTCTCAGTCGCCGAGGTTCTCATGAAGACAAACGTGCGGTTTGAATTACTCCCGGCGGGAGCTTGCGGTGCCTCTTCTGAGAGCAGAGTTTGGGCTGTTGTCTTTATTATCTGACGACTGTCATCATGCAAATGGTTATGAGTGGAAATGAAAAAGTACTTGAGGCTTTTTCAAGTTATTTCAGCATGTAGGAGAATACCTGGCTAGTGAGAGGGGGCTGAACCAGGAGCGGTGGGTAACGGCTCTCGGTGCTTTGCAGCTGTAACCATGAAGTAAAAGCATTTCCATAGCTCTGGTCTCTGCTCCTCAGCACAAATC
>NW_010320305.1:0-16882 GCF_000700745.2 Antrostomus carolinensis
AGGGGGGTGGGAACTGGATGAGCTTTAAGGTGCCTTACAATCCAAACCATTCTATGATTCTGTGATAGGAGGAATAGTGCATTAGTCTGTCTTGGAGGATGATTGGAAACCAGCAAACCTCTTCTTTCCTGACACAGGCTGTTTGAACTATGGGCTAGGCATCTGCATCAGATGAGCAACCCCTTTCTCTTACCTGGCTGAAAGCGCCTGCCCGCTACCTGCAGAAGTGGCACAATTGTGGTGTCTAATGCAGTGATAATACTAAAATTTTCTGCATATTTTGAGCCATTTTGCATCCCATTAACAGCTTTCTCACTGCCCATTAGTGACTGATCTATTCACAGGTTTTCATTAGGGTCAATGTGAGTTTTCTTCTTCAAGAGCTAAAAAGCTGTAGCTGGCATTATTTTCTCCTTCCCCAAAAACATTTCCTGAGGGGGGTTATGTTGCTTCAGGATATGAATAATATGGGTCAGCCCATCCCCAAATCTGTCTGAATTCCTTCTAGTAACTGTCACGTCTACAGCCACCATGTTGTGCCTGACTGCTGAAATGACAGAGGATATCTGTGATTCATGGAAGGGAATAAGAAAGGCAATTAAAGTCAAGAGCTTGGTCTCAGCATAGAGATACCACAGAAATGCCCAGGAATGAGTAAATATAGTTTTGACCCTGAAATGAGAGTAATCTGCATGGAAGGTCCTTGCCCTACAAAGTAGCTTGGATTTCAAGCAATGTTTGGAGAAGGATGGGGCACCCAATTGCTACAGAACTTCAGTGGTCCCATTTCCACTGCACAGCAAGGACTGTCTGATGTCCATCCATCGTTGCTTGCACAGAATGGCCCAGGATGAGTCCTAGTTGGAGTAAATCTGGTGGAATATTTGTGCCAGTGACTATGAGCCATTTGGAGAGCTGTATGTCACTGTCATCTCACTATCCACTCTTTGGGGTTTTTTTGGTTTTTTTTTTTCACCCCTCTCTTTTTAAACCTGCATATTCCTCTTCTCTTGCCCAAATCCTGTTGAGTCACCTCTGGTTCTCATCAGCAGCTGCCTGTGAGCCTCTGCACCAATCTTGATGGGTTCCCCGAGGGTTTGTTAGGTGAAAGTACAGCATACAGCACTCTGCTGTAACCTTGCCTGAAAGCTCTGCAAAGCAGGGTCATGTGAAGCTGGGAAGCTCTAGGCAGGTTTGGGCAATGCAAACTCCCTGGTTGGGAGAGGCATAACTATGTTGAATGTAAAAAGTTCACGGTGCTCTATGCAGGCAGAAGAATCACCTCACCACCTTCCCCTACAGGGAAGACGGCAGCTACTTTGCTAAGCAAACCCATTAGGATATAAAAGCATACCATGAACAAAAACTCTGTTTCTACTGAACTGTGTCTGGGTATTTTGTGTTCCTTGATGTTGAAATCTGGCTGGGCTAGCAGCTTCCATTCACAAAAAAGCCCCAGAGTGCTTTGGTAACTTCAGGGCAATAGAAACGTGTTTTTAGGGTTATGCATCCATGAATGCTGGGCTGTGATGGCTGACGGAGAGTGAGTGGTGATGACTGCTCTATGCTTGGAGAGGGTTTGTACAGCACTCCAGCTTGGCAAGAAAGTCCTCTTGGCCATTTAGTATTTTTTCCTTTAAAAGGCACAGTCCTTATCTTGTGAAAATACAGATATTTCTCCCTAAAGACAGAATTTCCCTAGTTAAACATCCTGGCTCATCTGCTCCAAGAAACATCCCTTCATTATTTGGGTTTACTTACCAGATTTTTACAATTATTAAATAGAACAAAAAAAAGTGAAAATCGCACTTTATAGGTTTGGTTCAACTTTATAAGATTTTAATTCTGTGAAAGCACCCTTCTGACTTGCCATCCTCTATCAGGAGTTGCATAGCAACTACCTTTACTCTTAGGTCCTGTCTTGAACTGAGTATTTTTTGTGGAGGAGATGAACTTGACTTAAAAATAGATATTTTGCCCCTATTGAGTCATTTTTTTTTCACTGGAAAAATATGTAGTTGGAATATGACTAAACTTTTCACAAATTAGATCTGACAATGGACATTTCTTGACATTTCTAAAATGTTTTGGTTTGGGACAGCTGGACTAAAACTAAAGGTTAAACTGTGACATTCACCTCTCCTCCAGAGAGGTGAGGACTTGCCCATGGCATGGAGGACAATGCATTTTTTGCAATTTACTCTTTTGCCCAAAGGATGTTCCCTTACCCTAGAGTAAAGGCTGCTTCGATGGAATCTCATGGGAAAGATCCCATGAGATTCCTCCTGATGTGAAACATGTATGTGTTTGCATGGGACCATCTCTCAGGTAAGATCTTTAACCACTGGTTTGGGACATAAAAGAGAAAGAACTTCCCCAGCTATTCTGGAGGAGTCTGATCCTTTGGTGTCTAATCCTTTCCTTGCCTTTGTCAAAGTTCCCCAAGTGTTTTGCTCAGGGACAAGCAAAACATTGCATCTGAGCCAGATTAACAGTTCACATTTTTCAGTCTAGCAAAGAGAAGAAAATAAAATACTTTTGGGTCAGTTTGAAATTACACTGCTTAAAAATTGGTTCTCTCCTTGGCCCTGATGGCAGGAGCCAGAGCAAAGCACTACTGATTCGCACAACCCTATTTTAAAATACATGGACAGAGTAGGAAAGACAGAGGGAAAAGGGGCTTTGTGGTCTTCTAGTGCCTGGTAACCAGAGGATACTTTGGAGTCTTGTTAGATCTCCCTTTGGAGAGTCAGTGTCTCCACTTGGCTTAGGGGAGGTGGGGAATGGAGGCTATCTTCTAAATATTGAGGTACGGTAGTGGAAGGAGGCAGCAGGGGTGGAAGAATTAAAGAGAAGGCTGATGAGAATCATTTGGCGAAATGACACCTAATGTGGGGGAGAGGAAAGCTTCTCACAGATGCTCGTGGCAAAGGCTAACACCTGATGCAAGTTATACCAGAACAGTTTTTCTCAACTTTTTAAAAAAGTTTGTCTCTTCTGCTTTTGTGTTACCTCCTGAGTTAGTGTAGTGCCTCAGGTCCTCTGGGGTGGGAAAGAAATAACTGCAGTGATGGGCTGTGGGTGTAAATACTCAGTCCCCTGCTCTGAAGGAGTTGTGGCTGACAGCGAAGGCAGTTTGCACATCCCTAATTAGTGTGAACACTTGTAGATTGCAAGCACAGCTGCTTCTCCTCCCAAACCCAAAGGAGCTGTGGTCCTATCAGCAACATGGTCCTACAGCACTTCCCTCCCACTGCTCCAGCCTTGCAAGGAGGAGCACTATGCATGTGTGCTTCCATCCCTGCTCTTCATACCCATATTGAGGAGAAGAGAGTGAGCGTTGAGAACTGCAGTGGGGTAAAACAGGATGAACTTTTCCTGTCACAGGAGATCTAAAGTACTTAACCTAAAGAAGGTGTTGTGCTGAGACCAGGCAAAGTCCCTGGAGAGCAGCCCACTGTTTGTGGGGAAGACATTCCTGCCTCTGAGTTGTGTGAGTGGTGATAGGGAGGGATATCATACCTGTGTTGCTTCACTCAGCCTTTTCTTATGGCAAAACATGACCAATGGTATGTGCTGAGGCTGTGTGAGACCCAGGGAGTTGTTCATCCCACGGTGGCTCCTCTTGCTGCCTGCAGATAAAGCAGAGGGGTGAAGCCTCTGCATGAGTTCCTCTCAGCATGGTGTGGATTTTACTGTCTCAAGCTGACTCAGCCATGGCTCTTATTTTTGCCCATAAGCTTCTCTTCATCTCACTTTCTGCAGACTGTGTAAATACCCATTCATAACGGGACCTTCACATTGTTTATGCAAATATGTTTATATCTAGTTATGTCTGTTTTCTCTCGTGGGATTTCTCTCTGAAATCCATTTGGTAAATGAGTCTTTCATCCCCTAAGGCCCTGCAAATTTCTTGTGCAAACTCTGTATTTTGCATTATGCCTTTTTTTTTTTTTAGGCTGAACAGATAACCTTGGGACCCAGTGTGATTTTCTTTCTCTGTTAGTCCTTCTACAAGATCATGGGACTATGTGAAATATGTATTCTTCAGTGGTTATGAAGAAAAATAAAAATTCCAAGTATCCCTGAGGAGGGGAAATAAAGGCAGCAGCAGGGATTTGTTAACATTTAGGCAGAATCAGCCAAGAGACTGACACTGTCCAGATGGAAAGACCCACTTCCTGGCTGTAAAGATAACTTACTAAAGGAAACATTAGCTGTGGCTGCATTGGTGATGAGAAACACAACCACTGCCAAGAACTCACCCCAAGCCCAGTGGGAGCTGCCTCTTTTTCTTTCCCTTGTGCTAAGGGTTCAAGTTTACTTAGTTGGGAAATATGCCTAGCATTTCCTGGAGAGAAATGGTGGCCCCATAGGTAAAGCACTCATGTGGCCTCACAAGAGCTGGGGCTGGTTTCTTGCTGTGCAAGAGACTGGATGATCCTATGGAAGTGGAGTAGGGCTGGGTTTGTTAAGGTGTCGGTGCCCAGCTCCTTGACAGACAGCTACATGGGGTGCTGGAGCCTACTCACCCTGAGCAGCTTTCTGGTATCTCAACTTGGTGATGCCCAAAAGCTCAGCAACATAGGTGTCAGATTTTATAATCTTGTTTCTCTGCAGCAGGTATTTCAGAACTTCCCATAGGAGGATGCTACTTAGCAAACAGGTGAAGTAGATATGAACAAGAAGTAAAGGTGGTTTTTTTGGGTTTTTTTTAGGTTTGGCTGTGGGGCTTACATGCAACAGAGATCTTTGCTTGGTTAACCGACTCTGAGCTTACTGTGCAGTGGGCAGTAGCTGAACTGGCTGTGCTAATGCTTCAGTTGAAGCCCGCGGGCAGAGGATCTGAGGAGATTATATTTGTCTGTGTAGTTTTCTTTCACCAAGGTATTCAATAGCCTTTTAAGCTACAAAATTAACTGAGTAAATTGAATACAAGGCCATAGATCAAGAATTATTGGCTTCTAATTTAATGTGGAGGTGAACACAAGATGTATTGCAGTGTGTATTTAACTCTCCAAATTTAGACCACCTCACCATGACATACACGGCACATTAATTCACTTACTCAAAATGACTGAAGTCATCGCAGTCCTGATGCTTGGTTCCAGTTAGTGGGTGTGCCTCAGACTGTAGGTGTTTTACAGCTTTTTCTTTGTTGCTATGGCAGGGATAAATAATTTAATGCATTTGGTTTTGGGTGTTTGACATTTTCCTGGATGTCAAATTGAACCTAATGTGTAGGACAAATTTAACCTAATGTGTAGGATTTTTTTTTCTTTTTTTTTTTTTGTGAAGTTAGGGGCTTTCTTCCACCTGGGAACATCCCTTTGTTAGCCACCCATGGCAGTTTTCTCTGTCTGAGTACTAGAAGTTAAATCTTGAAAATATCCTCTCTGTGGGATCTATTTTGGTTTGGATTTTTATAGAAGTTTATGAATGTCATTTTTTCTCTCTAACAGATCTGGATTCAAATACTTCTTGATCATCTTGGCTTTACAGGCAAAATGACCTAAACAGCAGCACTAAGCAATGGCTTCTCTGGGAAAACTCAAGAGCATATGTGTGTGTTTGAAGGGAAATGAGGATGGATATGTTCTGTTCTTTAGTATGAGGTTTTTGGAGTAGCTTGCCCAGTTCTGAATGTTACCAAAGCAATACAAAAAAACCAACCTTCTGATGCCACTGTGTATTTGAAATGGGATTCCCAAACATCCTTCCCACCAAAGTGGTGACTGCTCACCACGGAGTTCTTCAGGCAGGTGTTCCACACAAGCTTTGGCTTTTCCAGCTGACCAGGGCTATCTTTTTCTATCAAGTCCTTTTAAACCTTTTTCTTGATTTAGACTTTCTCTATATTTTGGGTCAGGTCACTCAAAATCTTCTGTCACTTTTTCATAAACTCAAAGCAGTCCAGCAATTCTGCTTTTCTATTTATGAATTTTGAATTGTCCTGTCAAAGCTGGTTAGGATCTGGCATGTTACAAGTTCATTATTGTCTTCTAGCCCCCTCATTAAGGACATAATTTGTCATGTTGATATCTGGAGTGGGTCCATGTTGCACTTGTTGGTGCTTGGTCACCCTTTGTAACACACAGGGCAGAGCCAGTACAGTCCTGCAGTGGGAAGAGTGGCTTTACTGCAGGCTGGGGATTTTTTCCTACTTAAATATTACATTTTCTCTCTTCTGTGGCTTGTTTTTTCCATCTGATATGCCAGTGCTGTTGTGTAAGTAACTCATAAAGCTGATATCACCCAGGAAGGACCTGAATTCCCATCAATTTTAAGATCTCAGGGGAAAATAGTGTTTATTTCTTGAAAAGGATACTTCTGCCTGATAGAAATAACTGTGCGATGTGGGTCAGTGCGACATGACTGGCAATCCTACTAGGGAGGAACAAACCACAAAATGTTACAAGTCAACACTGAGGTGTTTTGTCCAGGTGCCAGGAAAAAGGAACAGGGGAAAAGCGGTGGCAGAGAACATTGCAGATCAGAACTGAGAAAGAGGTCAGAGCTGCTTACGGGGACGTGAGAGGATGGGTAGCTGATGTTTCGTGTCAGAGGGAACCTAGTGGGGAGGTGGAGGGAAAGGAGTAACGTGGTCAAAGCAACAGGCTGAGGACAACACTGTGGTGGTGGTGTGGTTGCACATTAGCAGGGCCAGGGCTCGGTCTGCCCAGGGTGGGAAGGGGGAGACTGTGGGGATGGACTGTTCCCTGAAAGACAGCACTGCTCTGCTGGGCTTTACAGGAGAGACAGACACATACGTGACTGATTTACAATGCAAAAGCTGTACAAACTCGAGGAGTATGTAAAACTGAGGCTGCGCTGGAAGGAGGAAACGTTGAACTTGCTAACAACAGGCCAGTCTGAGAGGGTTTTGCAGGGCCTTTGTAGGGAGTTCAAGGGGCAGGTGGGTGCTAGGACTGGGTGATGGAGCTGCTGACATTAGTACTGGCTGTGTGTGAGTTGGGGAGGATGCTTGTTAGTAAAGAGCCAGGCTGTATCTAATAGATGGGCCTTTGCTGACAAACAGCAAGGCTGTTAACTCTCCTCAGCCCCTTTAATTTGCTGTGTTACACAGCTGACCTTCCACAAACAATCCACAGGCATCAAGCACCCTACAAAGAGCACACATATGCCTTCAGGGGACTTCATGCTTGGCTGCAGCCACAAGAAAGCCTTGCACTCTAATTTGTTTATTGCTAGATTCCTGGTGGTGCTAGCCCTGGGATTTCAGCATCAAGCTGGGATGCAAAGGTCCCCTTCCTTCCCAGGGCAGAGGGTCCTAGTGCTACCACCTCTGAGATGCCATGGTTACTGGGATAGCTGGGAATCATCTCTGAGGCTGTGGAGGAGTGCATGGGGGCACACACATCTGTATGTCAGTCCTCCAGAGCTGTAACTCACAGGTCTGCCCATAAAATGGTTGTGTTTGCAATGGGCTTCCTGGGGTTGTGCTGGGTTTGATATCAGCTGGAGAGGAAAGGAGAGGTGGGAGCTGGTCTGTGTGGGGCTGCTCTGTACCAGTGGGTCTGTGTATTTTGCTGTGCCTATGGTGTGTGTGTGGGGTGTGAGACACACACTGCAAGAGGAAGGGCAGTGGGCTGAAAAGAGGGAGAAAATTGGAGGGTGAGGTGGGGGAGAGAGCAGAGGAAGCTGTGGAGAAGGTTCTGGCTGTGGTCCAGAGCCAGGGCTGACAACAACCTGGACAGCAAACTCTTGCTCTAGGCAGGCTCATGGCTCTATCTGTCGGTAGATCAATCTGCTATCATATCACTTTTCCCTTGTCCTTAGCTGCTTCAAACCTTGACTGGGGCACATGGACAGCCCCACTGGCTCCCTATTGCAGCAGATCCATTTTCCAAGAGTATTCAGCTCAAGCCAAGGGAGTTCCCCGACTGCCTGGTCTTCACTGGCAGAGCTGCACTTGTGGCTTTTGGGGCTGGGTCTGAGCTTGTGCCAGTTGGCATTTTTCAGCTCGAAACTGTTATGATTTGCTCCAGATGGTGTGTGTGAGCTGCCATGCCCCGAGTTAGCCAGTTGCTCAGTTGAAGATCTTGCTCCTGGCATTTCATATGCAACCATTCACAAAGTTACCTAGGCAGTATGAGAGAAGGAGATGTTTTGTGTACTCTGAGAAGTCTATGTTCCTGCCCACTTCAGTTTTTGATCACTTCCCAAAGAATGCGTCAAGGGCAGAATAAAAAAAGAGGTTGTTGCCCCAAATGAGTTTGCAGCTGAAATAGAAGAATTCAACTGAAAGGGTGGAGACTGGAAAGACTAATGGCAAAGCGTCAGTGATCTCAAGTTCAGATTGCAATGCCCTGCTTTTTGTTTAGACTTGGTTTCTCTGCTTTCCCTCATGTGTTTTCCTAATGCCTTCTGAAGGGGAAAAGGATGTTTGTGAGGAATGTTTGGAGGAAAGAGCTGGGAAAAATTGGAGGAGCAGCATGCAATGCGAGGGAATGACTTGAGAACCATGGCCTGGTTTGCAATGAGCTGGTGGATCAGACCAGGGAAAGACACAGAAAAGTGAAAAACACTTTGAGGAAGGGAATTTGCTGCCTCTGATGACTCCCTGTCTTGACTCTGCTTCTGCAGCATTCAGTCTCTATGTGCTCTCTGTAATGTCTTCTGTTCATCTGCCACTTCCTCCTCACCATCACTCTTGGGAAAACCACTAGGTCCCTCTCAACATGAAGTTCCTCTTATGAGCACTTAATAATCTCTTGTTATTATAAGATCTCATTGCAGCAGAGAAATAATCCGTTGGTAAGGGCTTGGCTTACAGTGAGCTGTGTGATCCCTCTAGCTCAACTGGTCCTGAGAAGATGACAAGGGAGATAATTGATATGCCATATACCACATATACAGAAAATTGGGATGAGCTGTCAGCAGGGAAGAAGACATGGGTAATAATTTGTTACTCAAGGAGTCAAAAATAGCCTTGCCTGGATCCAGCCGTGCCTGGATCCAAGGATACTAAGTGCCTCTAGAAACAGTGCACATGCATGAATGCTCTTGGATATTTAGGCTCTTCAGGCTTCCCATGCTGACAAGGAAAATGGATGCATCAAGTACATAAAATTTCTCAGGAAATAAAGTTAGCCCTTTGGGTCTTAGAGTACTGTCCTTTGCAAAGCTAATCACATACTAGTGGATATATTAGTGCTTTTGCTGGACTTGGAGAGAGCGGCCCTTCCTTGCTGGGTCTTACAGCTTGTGGTTTGCATGGCTTGTGGCTGTGCCGTGCCTCCCTCCGTGGAAGCAGGCGGGTGCTCCAGGTTTCACACAGGCTCATGCAGATCCTGCAGAGGAGCTCCATTGGGGTGTGGGTGATGTGTTGTGCTTTCTCTCATTTTATTTATGTGCTGATACACTGAGTGTAAGCAGTGGATGAAGACGCGCAATCTATTTATGGTTTCAACCGAGATCTTCCCATGCCTGAAAGGCAATCTGCCTGACTTAGCATTCCCAAGATGCTGCCAAGCACAGCAAAGCACAGAGGAAGTGCCTCCTACCTGCATAAACAGAGGGCCGGCAGAAAAGAAAGCCAGGCTAATGCTTTACGAGGCATTTCAGTGCTGAGAATCCAGTTGTGTTTGGCCTAGAAGCAATGCTACAGTCCCATAAATCAGTTGTTTTCCTCTAGTGACTGCAAGAGTTGCAACTGAACCCTACAGTGTGCTGCGTGCTTCATGTTGGAGGTGACTGGGGAAATAGTAGAGGCACCAACCCTTGTGCCCTTCTTCACAGCATATAAAGGAAGTCTGAAAATGCACATGTTTTTGAAAGCTTCTCTTCCCTGTGTCCTTTTCCTGAGAAGGGAAAACAAACTGGTATGGTTGTATTCCTGATTCTCTGCACTCTCATGAGGAAAATGTCAGAAGTGAAACAGAATATTTTCATTGAAAAGGGCAAAGAAAAAGATTGAATATGAAATCTCTTTAGCCTATCTGTCTTGAAGTTAAGCAAGTGAGGAAAGCATCCCCTGCTCTCTTCTATCTTCCTTCTCTGTGTGTGTTAAGGGTACTTTCTCCTTTTCATTGCTGGGTCTCCTGTTGTTTGTCTCATCCCCATTGATTCTTTCTGGATATCCAAGAATTTTTCTAGTAACACCGAAGAGATGAGATACAGCCTCTCCCTTGTGCTTGTGTACCACACAGGTAACTTGGTGTCAGGGGTATGCTCAGCAACAGCTCTCCCCTTTGCAGCTCGTGTTTCAAGGATGTGAAGACACAGCCACACAGAAGATCTGCAGACACACAAGTCTCTAAGGAGAAAACACAGTGGGCGGATTTTTGAAAAGGGCTAGGATTAATCTGACAACCTCTGCAGCTATAGATAGAGAGATGTCTGATAAAGCTGCTTGTTGTGGGGTGTAGGCAGAGGAGAAGGGATTTTCACCCCCAAGTGCACCAACCATAAAAGATGCAGTAAAGGCTTTTGTGCCCTGATGACTTCATTGAAGGACTCTCTCTCTCCAGTGGGGAGCGTGTGTTCATTAGTATATGCAGGTAATTGAATACGTACTGGGCTGTACAGGCTGTACAGAAATGTGATGAAGATGATTCCTTGCATGCTAGGAATGGATTCCTTGCTCACCTCTGTTTCATCTGTGTTAGAACAGACTGGCTTCTCAAGTCCTGTTCATGCTTCATCTTCTCTTGCACACAAACAGTGCATGCACTCCTGTGGCAGCACATCCATTAGCTAACAGACCTCTTGTGAGGCTTCTTCTCCTCCCATCTAATCCTTGATTTTATGTTCTTTCTGGTCATCTTAGCCATCTCTGTCCCCTGTTGTAATTCTTCTCCTTGTTGAAACATTGCAACTCAAGTGCTGAGTTTTTACATGCAGTCCTTTGTTTGTGTAGGTGCAACCTGTAGAAGATGTGGGTTTTGTACCCATGATGTGCATTAACAGTTCAGGCATTTTGAGGGAGTGTGTAAGTCCTGCAGTTAGTTAGGTTTGAAAAGGAGGACAGGGTATTTTAACTGCTTGATCTAAAATTGATATTAATCAGTCTTGTTGTGGCAGCAGGCTAAAATAATATTCCCAGGCAGGTGAGGAAAGGCACCTGATGTGGAATTTGAGCGTGATCATAACTGGCATGGATTTTTGGGGATGCTCCAAGGAGAAGACATGTATAAGTAAATCCTCTGGCAACTCAGAAGCAGAGTGGCTTAGTGCCTGAGTAAAAGATTGCAAGAGGTGAGATCTCAAGAATAATAAAGCACCAAAAAGACTCTGTAGCAAGGAGATGCATCTGTGGAATATGCGTCAGTCTCCAAAAATCAGCTCCCAACATGTAACTGAGCCCATGGCCGAGAGTGCTCCGAGCAATTGTCCCAATAAGTGGAACATGCCCCAGAACAAGCTGTACAAACCATCCTTCTGGCTTTCTGCTGCAGCCAGTGTCACCCAAGCAGGAGGGTCATCATGGCTGTGCACTATGGTTGGAAGTAGTAGAACTCCTGGGAAGAGGGGGAGGATGCCCAGGAGGCATGACCTGTTTCCAAAGTATGCAGTGGAGCCTGTGTTCTTCCCTTCTTTTACGCAAAAAATATTCAAAATCTCAGATGGTGAATTGAAAGGCACCTGATTCAAATGGTTGCTTGTCTTTTTTCTGAACGGTTTTGTTTCCGCACCAGTAGTTTTACAGTCAGGCAGCGTAAGAATGTAAAGAGGAAATTACTGTCAAACAGCCCTTTCTAAATCACTGTCAGTGAGTGGCAGGAGATGAGCCAAAGAGATCCTGTTCTTGTCAGCCTCATTTGAGTAACGTGCTGTCCTCATTCAAGGAGAACCCTTGTCTTTTTTAGCTGTGTGTAGGTTGGACCAAATAGTAAGTCATGTGAATGATTGATTTGCTTTGCTGCAAATGATTGAAACGTGGCAAGGTGGCAGGAAAAGGATCGTGTGCTCCTTGAAATGGATTAAGAGTGACTGAGAAAATAGAGCTTGCTTGTGGATTGTAGCCCCTGATTTTCAGCTGAAGTTCAGGTCTCCATCACTCACTGGCCTGGCTTTGTAATGCGCAGGGAGGTGAGATGAGCACAGGCACGGAGCCTGCGTGCAGGCAGCGTGAGTGATGCAGGCGTCGTGCTGGCTGGCTGATTGATCACCTTTTCCTGCACGTTTGCACATGCACTGATGCACATGCACAACTGCAGCAGCTATGGACATGAGCAGCTTTGCAGCTGGATCCACAGCCTGGATTGAACACCATGTCAGGAGACTGTTGGTTAATGAAACATGAGTGAACAAAGTTTGAGTCTTTCATCTTCTCTCTCACTGAGTTTTTGGTGTCATTTTCCTGGGGCTGCTGGGCTCCCATTAATTTTTTCTCCCCCCACAAAGGTTGATTTTTCACCTCTCAATTTCTTGTTGTTGGTCCAGTATTAGAAGCAAAATAATAGCCAGCCAAATCCTTGGGATGGCAAATGGCTGGGCTGCTGGCATCCCATCCCAGTAGCAGGGACAAGACTGCAATGAAGGATAGGATCTCAGCACTGAAGAGCGCTGGCCCAGATTCACATGCCCTAATTTCCACCTTTGTCTGATGTTTGCTATTGGCAGATGATGCTGAAAGCTGTGGGTCTTCCCACGGACCACCCTAGGCTGGGAAATTAGGCAGAATTAGGTCAACTGAACCTGGGCCAAATTGTGCCTTGTCTAACTATTCATTTGATACGGTTCATCTCTTTGAGGATGCATCTTCCTGCCTGAGAACATGGCATCTGCCTCCTGGTGGGGGTAAGAGAACAGGAGCTTCTTGGTCAGCAGATTTTCTCTAGCTGGATGGGAAAATGGTCTCTGTCCTGGCCTAGGGGGCACAAAGGCACAAACTGGGAGCAGTGAGCCAAGAGGTGCATATGGGCACAAAGAGAAGTAGGTGAGTTGATGGATCAGCAATGGTCTCTGCTTATTCCCAAGCGACAATCTCAGAGTCTCATCATCAACTTTTTCAATGGTGATTATACTTCAGGATAATAATCCTTAGACATTTCCTCACACCTTTCATAAGATGCTTTGTGAAGATGGGGATCATCACCTCCATTTGCAGGTGGCGAAGCTGACGCCTTCCTTCAACTCTTAGACTTCAGCCAGGCATCATTGATCTTCCTTCAACTCTTAGACTTCAGCCAGGCATCATTGATGCTCCTACAGGGATGGTTCTTATATGCTTGTCCAGGTCCATCCGCAGCTCACCTTTCTGAGCTGGAAACAGTTAAATTGCAAAGCTTCTGAGGAGGAAAAATACATGCCTGAGGTCTGCAAACCTCATTGGAAAAAGTTTGGTTTAATTTTAGCATAGTGTGCTGCAGGCAGGTCCTGAGGTTATGGTCCAGGATTTCCAGGGATTAATTTAAGTAGGGCACAAATTACCTTGGTCATGGAAGGTCACCTACTGCTAAACACTTGTTTCACAGAGCTCTGCTCCCATCAGAGCTGGTGCCCCAAGGCTGTGGGAGTGTGGGACATTGTGTTAGCCCACCACCCAGGACAGAAAACCATTTCCCCAAAATAGTTTGGAAAAATGAAAAATAATGGGGTTTTTTCAGTGAGCTTCACTGGAACAGTGGAGAGCGAGCTTGGGAAGGGCACTTCTTGTGGTGCTGGCTCTTGGTTTGAGCTTGCTGTATTCAACTATGTCTGCTGAGAAGGCCAAGCTGTTTCAAGGACAGCTTGCTGGCTGGCACACAAAAGCAAGTCCATGTATATTCATTGATCACTGGATGCTGACAGCAGCAAGGGATTCACACAGCTCTCCCACTGAATGCAACTTTTGCTGCTACAGTGTCCATCACTGCTTGACAGAGAGGAGGTGACACCCAGCCCTTCAAGTGGCTGCTCAAATGGAAGCAGTTTTGGGTCCAGCTCCGGTTCTGAGCAATGACCTCCCTTGTCTTGGAGCTCACCCTTGAAAGGAGGTCGTTTGTGTCCTTCAGCTCTCACCCAGCCCTCAGCCCCTTTAGGAAGATGCTCTCAAAATGCTGTGTCTCGGTTAAATTTTTGTATTCTACAGAATCTGGATCTGACATGGGACCAGAGATTCATGTCATAGGATCTTGTCCACATTGCAGTATGTAGCTGTGCTGCTAGCAATATAGTGGCAGCAGGCAGCTCATGGCATGCTGCCTGCATTAATATTTATTCAGTTTCTTGGCCAGATTTTGGACTGAGCTCCAACCTGCCACAGCTCAACTTCTCTGAATACCCTCTCCAGTCAGTATAAAGCTAGCTTAGATGTGGCTCCATGAGCTGCTGTTGTGCTGCTGGTTGACTGTTCTGCAGCCATCCCTGTGAGTGCATGGTGTGCTGGCTTGGAAGGAGTTCTCCAAACACTTAAACAAATGGGGACATCATTAGTGGAGCAGACCAGGAGGGGGTGTTGGAGGCCAGCTGGAGGCTGAAGGCAAATGGAGTAGATGGGAGGGAAGAGAGGCTTGGAAAGTGGTGACATTTGTCTGGATATTGTCTGTGGTTTTGGGTTTTTTTTAATTTTTTTTTTTCCTTCCCAAATCCTACTCCATATTGGACATTACAAATAGAAATGCATTCTCTGGGTTGTTGGCGCAGCCTTGGCTCCTGCCCTGATCTCATAAGGTGCTCCTAAAGAGAAAGCCTGTAGGGCAGCACTGAGAGACTTCTCCCTCCTCCTCCCTTGCTGTTGGTGGGGCTGGAGAGGAGAGGATTTGATCTGAGTCCTGCTTGGGAAAGAGACTAAAGGGCTATCACCCCTAAACCCAAGATACACAGTCACTTCTGGTTCAGCTGTGGAGACAAAGTGCTTTCACAGCTTTTCTTCCTCTAGTCATTAGTTTCTGCCCATTCTTTGGAGGCTTTCCCTGTCTGGCAGCTCTGTCCTGCAGGAGCATGTCACCTGAATGCAGTCAATGTCCTTTAGTGGTGGCTCCTGACTGCTGTCAGGGATGTGGGCAAGCAGCCCCCCACGCTCTGGGGCAGGGGGCTCTGGAGCAGCCCGATGCAGCCTGTCCTGGCCGGGACCAGCAGCCCTGGGGTCCTGGGGCTGGACTGAGCACCGTGCCTGGGCAGAGCTGCAGCCACCGTGGAGCTGGTGCATGTCAGAGGCAGCCACCCAGCAGGAAGGGGGATTGTGTGTTTTTGAGACAAAAATAATTATGTGCCTTTCATGGGTGTGGAATGTTTTTCACTTCATCTGCCTGGAAGAGCTGACACTGGGCTGTGTTGGCTTGACAGCTGTCAGTCATAGCGGTTTGATGTGCTAATTAGCAAGCTTCATCAGGGGTTGTGAGACTGGTTGTGAGGACTGCGTTGGTAAAAGCCATCCTGTCTAGTTGCCCAAAACTCAACCTTCTGCTGTCCATGCCAGATTGGAATGTTCTGGGGCAGCACCCCCACTAACAGCCCCAGCAGCCTGAAATACTTGGGTGTATGCTTTTGCTTGGCCCCTCTTCTGCAGCTCAAGAAACCTATCTGTGTCTCTCATTTTTTGCCTGTGTTGTTTCCTCTTGTTTTTCCACTGACTTTCACACTTGTAGAGGGCACAATTCAGTGCTTTTCATATGGGGGAAAGAAAAAATCCAGTTTATGAGATGTGATGTTTCTTGACCCATCTGTCAGCAAAACCTCTCCAGAATTGTCCAAAGACTTGCTGTACTCTTGTCTGGGATGGATTTTAGCTCAACAAGAGAGCATTCCTCATAATTGAATCATTTTAATGCTTAATTAGAAAAATTCTATGTTTCCTTGGGGAAGAGTGAAATGTACTGTGGCTGAGGGCAGGCCAGGCACGCTGTGCTTCATCAACCTGGCACAGCATCCCTGAGGAAATGCAGTGTGAGAGAACAGAGCTCTCTGGAGGTGCAGGCCGTTTCTTGCTTTTTTCTTTTCTCTTTTTTTTTTTTTTTTTTTTTTTTTTTTTTTTTCCCCTCTGTTCTCTGGGGCAGGACAGGAGACTGGGGAGCTTATGCTGAATTTGGGTGTCTACAAGGTAGTGGCTGGATTGCAGTCAGATGCCTTGCAGCCCATGGGATCTTCCTTGCTTGTCCTGGTTTGAGCAAGAGGTAGATTTTCATTTTAGAAAACAGCTTTTATTTTGTCAGGTTAATGAGAAAGCTCCTTATGCTAAGTGTGTGTAAAATAATTGAGGACTGAATAAAGAACAATAAGAATTAATTTCCTTGGTTAACATACTTGCTGAGCTCTAGAATAAACAAAGCAAGTGCTAGTCAATATGGTACTTTCAGGTCCTTTCCACAAGTAGCAGCTCAGGCCAGCATGTATAGTGTCCTTTTTTCCAAAAAAAACACACATGTCTTGTAGGAATAATGATGCTGCAAACCTGCCCTAATTAATTTTCTTTTTCCTGAGTTTTGTTCTTCCTGAGTTACCAGCTCTGCTGTAGCCTTGCAAATATGTTGGGACAGTTACTACAGGACCTAAACACACTGGTTGCTAAAACAAACTATTGCTTTTCATCAGATTATGTGGGTAGTGCTCTGTAACACTCCTCAGCCAGGGGATTTCTGCTTACCTGGAAGTCCTAGGCAGCTCAGCGACATACCTCTGTCTCAGCTGTGAGGCTGAAAGTGAGGGGTATATTTTTGACCTTAGTCCAGACTAATTCCTATTAAGCACCAGACACCAGAGTATGCATTTAAATCTCAAATCTTTGTCCACACTTGAAAATTAAATGCTTTTCAAATGGCTTCCATCACTTAAAAAAACCTCTGAGTACTTAGAACAATGAAAAAGCACCACGACACTAAACCCAGGCATAAGCCTGCAATGAGAGCCGTGGGATGCTGGTCTAACATCAACACAGTCCTGTGCATCTGCAGCCTCCCTTAGAAACCCTCACCTGTCCTGGGCTAACGGGGGGGGA